>NC_056734.1:984592862-984892862 GCF_019279795.1 Protopterus annectens | reverse complement strand
ATTCCTGCCTCTTCAGTATGCCAGCCTCTTGCCTTTAAGAAGCCTAAAGGGTTTTAAACGGTTCCTGATAAATACAAATACCTTTGTAAAAATCTCTGTGCCCTGCTGTTATTTCTTTAAATGTTGACAAAGGTGATAAGAACTGCAGAATTCTTGATATGTTTGGAAAAAAGGTATATCCCTCTGCCTTCTTTAAATTTTAAAGCCATTAACTGCCAAACCCATGTCCAGATTCCTTTCATCTATTTTGAGCAACATGGGACAAACCTTAGATAATTTTTGTGACTCTCACATGAAATTTAGTGTTACAGACATGCTTAACTCCACCAGACATCTAAACATACAGTCAGATGTGGCTATGTCTTGAAAGCAGATGCAGTGGTACTGTTATATGAGAAAGCATGATTAGATTAGATTAGAGTCTTTCTCTGAAGATATAAAGGCTCAGTTGTTAAATGCTCCACTGGACAAGGAATTCCTATCTGGTAACGTTTCTGCTGAAGTTTTCAAAAAGCTTAATTTAAAAAAGTTAAACAACTTGTTCTTATCTACAGTTCCTAAATTTCAAAGAAACTATCTATCCATTTCAGGTCTAATTTTTGTACGTTTTTCAAATCTGGTCAACAGAAATCTGGGAAAGAAGAGTTCCAAAGAAAGTGGCAGTAAGACTCCAAAACAAAATTTTAATTTCCAGGGATCAATCTCCCAAAGAAGAAACTTCTGACTATTTTTTCCACATACCTTGTCTCTCTTTTCCTCACTCTGGCCTTCCTCAGAAAATTTCAGGTAATCTTTTGCTTTATTTCCCTGCATGGCAGTCAGTAACCATATACTCTTGGATTTTAAATATCATAGAACAGGGCTACAAACTCCAGTGGGCATCCCTTCGTATGCCTTTAGGTATTCTTCAGTCCCCAAAAGACTAGCTTTGTCTTATGCTACCAATTATTTCAGATTTCCAGCTTCAGACTGGGTCATAGAGCCAGTATCCTCAGCTCAATGGAGGCAAGGTTTTTACACCGTACTTTCTGATTTTTGGGAAAGAGGGGACCTTGGAGGTACATTCTAGCTCAGTCCAGTCTAAACATATGTTTGCACAAAATGTTGACACTTCATACCCTCTTACCTCTTTCACATCAAGCCTTTTGGTCACTTTAGACCCAAAATATGCTTGCTTGCTTACTTATTCCCATTCACAATAAGCACATATTATTTTTAAAATTTGTTATCTTAGGTTTCATTATAAATTTACTTCTTTGCCCCTTTGGACTTTTGAGTCTTTACTAAATGTCTTGCACCAATGATTGCTTATTTAAGGCTTCAAGGCAAACCCATTTTCCTTATCTGGTTGATTGCCTTAATAACAGCTTCAAACAGTACCAGGTACAGATTTACTATTCACTATGAATCTTTTTTCAAACTGGGTTTCTTTCTGATCCTAAAATGTCAACCCCAGTTCCAGTTCACTTACCTGATGACTGTCAGCCCCCCCCCCCCAGGAAAAAAAAGGTAAAAACGCTTCCTCTGTCTCTCTTCACTGCAAGAGAATTTCTGAGAGTTCTAAGCTACTTGGCCTCTTCCATCCATATAATTTTTCATGCCAGATTTCAAATGAGAAAATCTATTCATTTCTGAACTCCATTTGGGCTTTATGCTCTCACCCCATTATGTTTCCCAATCAGAGTTCTCAACTTTGTAAAGTAAGAACTCATCTGGGAGCCAGATAAGTCCTGTCCAAATCAGGAGTCCCTTTGTCTCTTCTCAACCCCTCTGACAGTGGCTACAGATGCTACATCAGCACATTGCATGGGGTACTATTTCTCACAGTGGCAAGGTGGAGGGAATTTGAGATTCAGAGCACAAGCACAAACACATCAAGCTGAAAAAAAGACTGCTCTTATAAATACCTGAAAGCTCTAAATGAACATAGGTCTCTAGGCAGTCGTATAGTCGTAGGCGAGAACATCACTGTAATATGGTATGTAAAAAAAAGCAAAAAAAAAAAAAACAAGGAGCAACAAGATCAAACCCCCTTTGCAAACTATCCATGCTTGCTTGAGACATAGCAATTTATCACAGCTTATTTTTTCAGTCCAGTTACATTCCTTCGGAGCACAACACATTAGCAGAATCCTTGTCCAGATTCAGAATAGACCTTTACAAGTGGATGCTCAATGGGAGTTCTTCCTCCAAATAGTCCACCTGTTGAGGAATCCCTCAAATGGAGTTTGCCTTCAACTTAAACATACCTTTATTTTTATGATACTGCCTAAAATGAAAGAGGTTTTTCATAGGTTCATAGGTTGGTACTAGGCTATCAGCCCTAGGGCCTATACAAGCCTAGCTATAACAATTCCCTAGCTATTTCTTCCCACACTATTTACTTCCCTGGACCCATGTCTAGCAGGGCGACTGACGTGATCCCTGGGGTGAATTTCCTTTCTCCCATCCAATCGTCAAGGTTCCTTTTAAAGATGGCCAAAGAGGCACTCTGTTTGACATGTATGGGCAATCTATTCCAGAGTCTGGAGAGTCTCTGGGTCAGGAACCTATCCCTCTAGCATGTTTTGTTTATTGTGATGACAAGGTTTAGATTGGGATTTCTTTAAGTGTAGCATATCCAACAGCTCTGGGTTTGACATGGCCTTGTATGTTAAGCAGAGATCACCTCTGAGTAGACGATATGCAACAGAGTATAGCTGGAGTTTTTTAAGGCGGTCAGCATAGGGCATCTGCTTTAGGCCTGTGATTCTTTTAGTGAGGTATTTCTGCGTCCTTTCCAGTTGTTGCAGATGTCTTGAGAGGTACATACCAAACGGGGCGTTGTATTCTATAATGGGTCTAATGAGGGATGAGTACAGTGGGACAATGACCTCCTTTTTTTCTGGATGAAAAGCCCTCAGTGATGAGGTGTGCCACATAGAAGGATTCCCTGACTGTTGTGGTGATGTGGTTATTGAAGGTGAGACCACTGTCCACCTGTGTCCCTAAGTCTCTTATTACACTTTCAGTGTTTAGTGTACTGCCACCTATATGGTAATTCACGGATACATGTTTTTTCCCAAAGGGGATAACTATACATTTCTTGGCATTGAGCTTGAGCCCATGGCCCTGGCACCAAGCATCTGTTTCTTTAAGGCCCTTTTGTAGAGTATCCACATCATTTGGGGATTCAATAATGGCTCCCAGTTTGCAGTCATCTGCGAACTTTGTTAGCCAGAGTCCCTTAGTGTTGGCCTGTACTTCAGAGAAGTAGATGCCAAACAAGAGCGGTCCCAGGACTGAACCCTGAGGTACTCTACTTGTCACTTGTCTGGAGCTGGATTTGGAATCGGCTACTTTTACAGTGTGGGTTCTATCAGTAAACCAGTTAGCAACCCATTGGGTGACGTAGGGATTAATGCCCAGCTTATTAAGTTTATCTATGATTCCAGAGTGGGGGATGGTGTCAAAGGCCATGGCAAGGTCTAGATAGGCTGTGTCGACCACCTTACCCTTGTCCATGGCTCTGGAGACTGATTCAAAGAAGTCAATCAGGTTCAGGAGACAAGATCGGCCCTTCACGAACCCAAACTGGGTGGGGTCCAGTGTTTGAAGGTTGCCAATATCTTTGTTTATAAGTTTCATGATAATACGCTCCATGGCCTTGCAGATAAGGCTTGTCAGACTGATGGGATGGTAGTTTCCGTAATCCAAGGTGGATCCCTCCTTGTGGAGTGGGATAACTGTAGCTCTGCGCCACTCAGTGGGCACGAAACCTGAGGTGAGGCTATGATTAAACATGACACTTAGGTGAGGTGCCAGTTCATATTGTAGTTCATGTAGTACACAGCTCAGGATGTCATCTGGTCCCATGGATGCTGTATTCTTAGCTTTGGAGAGTGTGTTTTTTACCTGTGTGGCCGTTATTACTGAAATTTGGCAATCTTCCGGTATTGAGATGGGCCATTTAGGGGGTAAGAGGGGGATGAGGTTGGCACTGAATCGATCTACCAGGATATTGGCAATATCCTTGGGATCAGTATATTTAATGCCATTCTGTTTTAGCTCAGAGCAGATCTGAGCATTGCCATTTAGATTCTTGACATAATTATAGAATGCCTTGTGGCTGTCTTTGGAATCTTTGGCAATTTTATTTTTGTAACTAGCTTTGGAGGATTTTATGAGGGATCTCAGTTTCTTACTGAGGCTGGTAAGGGAGTTTTTTGCATCCTGGAATTTTCCTCTTTTCTGCAACAGTTTCTTCCTTTTGTTGTAAAGTTTGTTTATGGCAGGGGACCAGCAGATTGGCTTCCTTTTTTGGATGAGAGCATCTTGGTTCTGTTTGGGATGGCACGATTCATGCATGAGTGGATGTGCTCGTACAGTGCCTTAATGTAGGATTCAGCAGTTGAACTTTCAGTTCCCGTCTGCATGGATGTCATGAAGTTTGTCACTTCTGACTTGAGTAGCATGAAGTTGGCTTTGGAGAAGTTTTTTATGGAGGTTTCCTTACTGGGGGGGGGTGGGATGTGGATGTTAAGGGTGATTAGCTTTTGGTCAGACCTGACTAACGAGGGGGTGACCATAGGTGTGGAGCATCAATTTCCCATGTTGGTAATGACCAGGTCTAGGATATTAGAGCCCCTGGTGGGACTATGGATTAGTTGATCCAGGGCGTTGGAATTTATGAATTCCAAGAACCGTTGGGCAAAGGTGTTGGTACATGAGTAGTTTTCCCAGTTAATGGCAGGGTAGTTAAAATCACCCAGTATTAGGGTGTTTGGTTCTATCTTAATATTTTCCAGTATGTTTAGAAAGGTGTAGTGAGAATCTTGGGGTATGGTGGGGGATCTGTAGCAAGTTACAATTTGGATTGCAGTTTTACCCAGTGTTAGTTGCACCTGGAGAATTTCAGATTCATTGTGTTGGGCAACTAGCCTGGTGGTGTGAATATCCTTGGTGAATATTAACACTCCTCCACCTTTAGTGTTTCGGTCCTGGTTTGGTGACCGAAAAGTGTGCTAAGAGTTGTAGCCTGGTATTGCAGGGGTGCTCTCTGGAGCATTGAACCAGGTCTCAGTTACTGCACAGATATCGATGTTCTCCATTTTTAGGAGTGCCTCAAGAGAGTGCATTTTAAGGTTTAGACTTCTAGCACTGAGTAGCATTACCTTCAGATTTTGCATGCTTTACCTGTTATGGTGGTGGTTTTGTCCTTTGAACTTTGCCTAAAAAAGGCACTATAGGGGTGGCAAGAGCCTTAGCCAGTAACCTGTATCCCAGGGGCGACAGGTGCAGACCATCTCTGGTAAAGCATCATGGTCTGTTGATCATGTCGTCCCAGGCAGACAGATATTGGATCCCCTTTGAATGACACCAGAAGCTTAGCCAATTGTTGAAGTCAATCATTTTGCCCTTATATTGTGGTATCATTCTGGGCGAAGGCAGGATGCTACTCAGGGCTAGGGTCATAATGAAATTCTGATTGCCCAGCAAATTTATTATGATTTTTTACAGGATGTTTCACAGCTTATGGCTATCCCTTCTGATGTTCATCGTGTTTCACTGTTGCAGTCATTACACTTGGGTTATCCTGCTGGCAGGCTACCCGCAGTTGGCCTGAATTCCAAAGTCCTGGTCCGGCGTTGGTTGCTGTCACCTCTTCCCTAACGTCAGTGCGCCAGGGGTATAAAAGATGCAGCTGACGCCATTTTCTTCAGTCTTTATTGCGGCGCGGTGCCCGAAGCAAAAGCAGTTCACAAGTGCCGGTCAGCCGACTCCTGAGATTTTCAAATCGAATTTCAGATCCGAAGTCTTCAGTTAAGCTAAGTACCCCGTTGGGAAAACTTTTTTCTTGCTCCAGAGCGATGTCAGAAAAAGTTAACAATTGTATTTCTTGTGGGAAGCAAATACCTCATAAGGATTTTCATTCTTACTGTATTCCTTGCCTAGGCCCAGACCACGACGTTGCTAGCTGTCGGTTTAGTGCTAGATTTAACCAACGCACTGTTAAGCATCGGTACGATTTTGCCTTTCATTACTTTGGCCGAAGATTTAATTATATAATGCCGTCGGAACAGCCGACGACTGGAGTTTATAAAAAATGCAAGGAAAAGGACAAGCATCCGAGGTCCAAAACCGACGATGAGGCTTCCGCTAGGCCAGTTGCTGGTTCGCCGGTTCTCAGTGAGGCGCTTTCGCAGCCCCTGACACCCGCTACCTCAGAGCCACAGGCCGCTTCCGACTCCCGCGTGGAACCGACTAAGCCTCTGGATACTCACGGTATTGGAAACTCGGAAACTATTCCCTCAGATGGGTCCGGAGCTGCTGAGCAGGCATCGGCTTCTGAGGGTGTTTTCAGACCTACACAGTTATATGTCAAGCAAACCTCAGCTTCAAAGGCAAAGACTAAAACAGCTCTAAAAACAAAGAAACAAGTACAGCATTCTCCTGGACAGACTTCCATGCCTAAGAAACAGATGCTTAAAATGGCCGAAGACCTAATTACTTTGATCAGGGATTCCCATCCCCCTCCTGATAAGAGGCCTAGGCAAGAGACAGAATATGACTCTCTTCTTATCAGGTTTCCATTTCCTCTGACTCCTCTTCTGAACAGGGATACTCTCTTCCTCCCTATGAGGATTCTGATGCTGAAGAATCTATTCCTTCAGCCTCTCCTCCTGAGGATTATTCTTTTGGGGAAACCCTGCATACCATGAGGGAGCATTTTCACTGGGAGAGCCAAGATTACTCAGAATCTAAGAAAAGGCCCAGAGACTTTCTTTTACTACCTCAGCACATACCTCTTGCTATTCCACCTGTTCTAGACATTGTAGATGATGTATTTTCAGAGTCCGGCCTGTCTCCTGACTCTTTACCCCCTGCACCTGTTAAGCCAGACAGGTACTACAGGGTTCCAGACTCGTAAATTTCTATATAAAAACCCTGCAACTGACTCAGAAACTATATCTCAGGGTCCCAAAGGGGTCAAGGCTTCCACTGCAAAAAGCCCTGTCCCCTCTGATAGTGATTCTAGGGCACTGGACAGATGGGGGAAAAAGATTTACACTTCTGCTACCTTGGCTGTAAGGGCTTTAAATTATCAGTTTCATATGCTTAAATATCAGCAATACTTAATGTCACTGCTAAAACAGAAAATGTTGACATTCTAAATGTTCTGAAAACAAGGAAATGCAGGATTTATTGCATGCAGCTGAACAAATGGGAAAGCATACTTTGCAATGTGGTTTTGATTCACTGGAGGCCTCTTGCAGGGCCGCTGTCACGGGTTCTGTCATTAGAAGGCATGCTTGGTTAAAGGAACAGAATCTGCCTGATCATGTTAAAGCAAAATTATTGGATGCTCCATTACAGCATGATACTTTGTTTGGTGTTAAGGCAGAAGAGGTGTTGAAGAAAATGGAGGATAAAGCAAAATCTATGCAGACAGTTAAGGATTTCCTACAGGTACAGCCTCCCAGATTTAGCACTCACTGGCCTTCTAAGAATTGGTCCTTTCCAGTGTCAGACAGGCCACAAAGAGGCAGATAGACACCCTAGAGGCAGATCCCAGGCCCAAGGCTCGTACAGGCCTAAACAATGGGGTGCTTCTACCTCCAAAAGTGGAGGAGACAAATCACAGCCATATAGGAAACAGTCCCAATGACTTTCCTCTGCCAGTGCCAAACACTCTTCTTTTGGCAGCACCCTTAGGGGGAAAACTAGCACTTTTTTCACAAAATTGGCACATGATCCCCCAGGACAAATGGGTCTTGAATATAGTGTCTCAGGGCTACAGGTTCCACTTTCACACCCTTCCAAAGCCAAAAGGTATGCCATACCTGCCACGCAATCAATGGGCAGAGGCACAAAAGCAAGTTTCATCCCTTATGGACATGAGGGCTATTCAATGAGTACCACAACAAGAGCAGGGACAAGGATTTTACTCGAGACTTTTCTTGGTACCCAGAAAGGACAAAGCCTGGAGACCAATACTGGACCTGTCTATTCTAAACACTTTTCTGGACGTTCCAAAATTCAAAATGTTGACTTTGCAACAGCTTCTGCCCATGCTGGGCAAGAAGGCTTGGCTTGTAACTTTGGACCTCAAAGAGGCATACCTGTCCCAATAAGGCAGTCTTGCAGAAGATACCTCAGATTCATAGCTGTCTCAATGCACTACCAATTCTCTGCACTGCCCTTTGGCTTATCTATTGCGCCCAGAGTCTTCACAAAATGCCTGGCACCAGTAATTGCATTTTGCAGACAAATAGGAATAGAAATATATCTCTACTTGGACGACTGCCTTATACAAGTGGAGAACAAGGACATTCTACTGAAGCATCTGGCGTTTGTAAAAAGATTACTAATTTGCCTAGGGTACACAGTGAACGAAAAGAAATCAAAACTGGTACCCTCTCAAGAGATAATATTCCTGGGTGCAAGCTTAAATACAACTGCTCAGATGGCTTATCTTATGCCCGACAAACAAAGGCAACTGACTTCTTACTTCGAAATGATGGCAACAAAGACCCAGTTATCTGCAAGAAAAATTCTGCAGGCTTTGGGCTTCACAGCATCCTGCATTCTACTAATTCCATATGCAAGACTGCATATGAGGAAACTACAATGGTGTCTAAAAAGTGTTTGGACTCAACATTGTCACAACCTGGAAACATTAATTACTCTCATTCCCTGCCTGCAACAGGAGTTTTGATGGTGGGCACAGGCCTGTCACCACAACAAGGGACAGCCATTCACTTTACGCACAGCCAGGCAGACACTAACAACCGATGCATCAGATTTTGCCTGGAGGGCACACATGGCAGGAAAATGCATTCAGGGCACATGGCCTTCAAGCCAAATGCATCTTCATATCAATCAAAAAGAGATGCTAGCTGTACAGAATGCCCTGACGGCCTTCAAGGATCTACTTCATCCAGGACAACTGCTGATAAAGACAGACAATACTACAGTCATGTGGTACATAAACAAGCAAGGAGGCACACATTCCTACCCCCTCTGCAGACAAGCCATGACTTTGTGGAACACAGCATTGACTTATCAAGTACACCTGCAAGCACAATTCCTGCCAGGAAAGACAAATACTCTGGCAGACGAACTAAGCAGAAACCTCATGGATCCTCACGAGTGGAAGCTAGATCCACAAATCTTCAGCATGATAACAGGGAAATGGGGATGCCCAGACATAGATCTATTTGCCTCCCCTCACAACTGCCAACTACAGAGATTCTGCACAAGGACTTATCACAAACAAGCATGGAAAGTGGACGCCCTATCATTCAGCTGGAAAGCCCTTACAGTATATGCTTTTCCTCCACTGCCTCTCCTCTCCAAGGTACTCCTAAAGGTCAGGCAAGAGAAGCCAAAAATTATCCTGATTGCCCCAGACTGGCCACGCCAGCACTGGTACCCAATCCTAAAGAACTTGTCTCAAGGCCCAGCCTGGACATTGCCTCAAATTCCTCATTTGCTGACCCAACAAAACAATCAGATCCTGCACAGCCAACTCAGAGCCCTAAATCTGGCTGCATGGTGGATAATGTAACCATTCAAAACACACCTCTCTCTAAAGCAGTTATGGATGTTATTTTGTTGGCCAGGAGACCCAGCACCAGAAAATCTTATGCAGAAAAATGGAAGAGATTCTGTGCTTGGAACCAGGCACAAGGAATGGACACGCTTGTACCAAATATTCCTCAGATTTTACAATACCTAACTGAGATGCTGGACAAAGGCCTATCCTTCTCATCAATTAAGATCCATGCCTCTGTCATTTCAGCTCATTACGATACGGACCCACCTATATTTTCACATCCACTGCTAAGGCAGTATCTCAGAGGGGCCAAAAACATAAGACCTCCAAGGAGAGCTCCAATACCTGCATGGGACCTCACTTGTGTCTTGGAAACCTCACACTGCCTCCTTTTAAGCCAGACAATACAGCTGAGATAAAATACTTATCATGGAAAACAGCTCTGCTCCTAGCAATAACTTCAGCAAGAAGAGTCTCAGAGTTACAGGCACTAATGGCTGTGGAACCTTTTATTATTTTCCATCCGGACAGGGTTTCTCTAAGGACAAACCCAACATTTATGCCTAAGGTAGTGTCCAGTGTGGCTCTTAACCAAACCATACATTTGCCTACCTTTTATCCAAGCCCGCAGAATAAGGGGGAGAGACTTCTGCATTCTTTGGACATACACAGACAGCTACTCTTTTACTTGGACAAAACTAAAACTTTCAAAAAGACTGAGCAACTCTTAGTGGCATATGCTACAGGATCGCAAGGAAAAGCTATTTCAAAGCAGACTATTTCAAAATGGATAGGCCACTGCATTCATTTCTGCTATTCACAACATGGCAAATCAGTGCCTAAGGGCATTAGGCCACATTCAACCAGAGCAGCAGCCTTCCTCAGAGGAGTACCAACCAACGACATTTTGGAGGCTGCAACTTGGACTTCAGTGCACACTTTTACAAAGCACTACCACTTACCTCTTTACTCTAAATCAGAGCAGGCTTTGCTACTGCAGTTCTACAGGGCCTCATAGCCACTCCTAATTCTGTTTAGGTCCAACCACCCAACCTCAGCTTTGGGATTCAACCCAAGTGTAATGACTGCAACAGTGAAACACGATGAACATAGTACATTTGTGTACCTACCATAAATGTAGATGTTCGAGTGTATTCACTGTTGCAGTCCAGGTTACCCTCCCACCATCCCCCTTTCATTGTTGGGACTTATCTGTACTTCTCTATTCTATATAACCTATGTGGTGTATTTGCGTGTAGATGAAGGTAATGTGCATGCTTTTTTATGAGCAGAATTTTTAGCCTACCCTTTTGGGGGCACCTGATATCTGGGGCAAGAAAAACTGAAGAAAATGGCATTGGCTGCATCTTTTATACCCCTGGCGCACTGACGTCAGGGAAGAGGCAACAGCAACCGACGCCGGACCAGGACTTTGGAATTCAGACCGACTGCAGGTAGCCTGCCAGCAGGATAACCCAAGTGTAATGACTGCAACAGTGAATATCTACATTTATGGTAGGTACACAACTCTACTTTTTATCTATCGTAGAGAATTTTTATTTATTTATTTAACATTTGTTTACTGGGAAAGTCTGACTGGGACAGAGCCCATTTTCAGTGGAAGTCCAGGGAGAAATGCTCCACAATGTTCTCAAGATGGCTTGTAGTTTACCTGGCATTTAACTTCCTGCCCTTGAGAAGTCTGATAGGTTATACAAGGTTCAAGAAACTCACAAATACTTGTTTTCTAACCCTAAAGCAGACCCCACAGTGTTTTTTCTTTCCAAAATTGCATTTGCTAATCAAATGTCTAATGCTAATCCTATTTCCTCAGACAAGGATGGGAAAGCTTTTGACAGATTTGCAAATAAAGTTTATTCTTTTGCCGCTTTAGCATTCAGAATTTTAAACTACCAGGCTAACATTTTAATGTTTTTACTTCTGATTTTTGAGAACATGAAAAAGTTAACTGTTAATATGAGTTGAAAAATTCCTTGATTGTCTCTTTTATATGATGCTTCTGATACTGTCTCCAGGGCTACTGCTTCTAGGTCAGTTGTGAAGATTTGCTTGGTGACATTCTGATAAAAAAAGCTTTCTAAAGATGTAAAAAGTGAAGTTCTTTTTGGACCTTTGCAGTTGAGGTGGTTAAGAGATTTGATGAGAGGGGAACGTTGATTCAAGGGGTGACTCAAATCTTCCAACCTTCCTTTTTTAATGCAAATAAAAAGTTTCCTTCCATCTAAGTATCCTTTTTCAAAAAATAATTTGAGCAGCAAGGTGCCAAGAAAACGTTAGAAACATGGCAAGTAGTCTCCCAAAGGAAAGAGCTCCTCATAATCAAGGACAGTCTAAACAGTCAGAAGGACTATTTGCCTCTTCCGGTCCCCTCAACCTGGCAATCTCTCCCTCACTCTGAGTCTACATCTTACTTTGTGAAACCATATTGTTGCAGGCAAAGGGGTTCTGAAAGTCACACAACAGGCATACACTCAGGAATTTGAAATCCTTCTTCCTTTCCAGGGGTTTCTGTCTTGCCAAGCAGAACAATTATTCCTCTTTCCTGCTGTTCTAGAACAGTTTTTATCTGGGAATCATAAAGCTAGTGTCTACCTGCTAAAGTGTTTTATTCAAAGATTTTTCTAGTGCATAAGAAAGAAGGGGCTTGAAGGCCTGTGCTATGCCTTTCCTTTGTGATTTTTTTTGTCAAGGCCCCCATATTCAAAATGTTATCCCTTTAGACCCTGTTGAATCTTGTGCCTTTACTAGCTTTCATAGTAAAGCTAAACTTAAAAGATGCCAACAATCACATTCCCATTAGCAGACATTTCAGATGTTTCTTAGGATTTTATTTATCTGACTTGCATCATCGGTTCTCTGTCTTATCCTTTGGACTACCTACTGCTCCAAACATATCTAGAAAGTGACGTGATCCAGTAATTGCTTATTGCAGACTTAAAGGCATTCACATCTTTTAATGTTTAGATGATTGTCTTGTATTTGTAGACTCTCTTTCAGTTCTCAGAGGTTGGTGGCAGAAAATCTTGTCTCATACATTCTCACAGAATATTTTTCATGGGATGTCTGTTAAATGTTGTCCTGTGAAGAGTCTTTCTTCCTCCCATTCAAAATAGCGATATTTTCTGAGTTTTTCCAGTCAGAACTAGGGAATTTCCCAAGATTCTGAGATGTGGCTTCTGTTCTGCATATGATCCCCCTAGCTAGATTTCACATGAGAAAAATTAAATGGCACCTCAGGTCAGTCTAGACTCAGCATCTGCACCCTTTATCTTTTCAGATACGAATTCTAGAGTTTGTAAGGGGGGCAGTTCTATGGTTGTTAGACCAGTTCTTCCGGAATCCACCTCTCCCATTCTCCCTTCCACTTCCTCTTCAGTCTATCACAATAGATGCTTCAGACCTGGCATGGGGATATGTGCCCAAATGGGTGAAAGTGAAAGGTCTGTGGAACAAACAGAAGGAAAAAAATATAGATTACAGGTGATGGCAGTAATAAATGCTGTGAAAACCCTAAATCGTATCTGGTGGTCTGGATCTCTCAGAGTGTTCACAAACAACACCATAGTGATGTGGTGCATAACAAAATTGTGGGGGGGGTTGTAACCAGAACTTACCCCGACCTCGTGCAGACTTACTATGATAGCCTGCGAGGTAACAACTCAGCTCAGCTCATTTTGACTTTTCAGGCTCGATGCATTCTGTTAAAGGAAAACATTGTAGCAGGTAAGCTAAGCAAGACCAGGACAGACCCTCCCCAATGGAAACTGTGACCAGGGTTCTTCCAGAAAATGATCCAGCTCTGGGGAACACCTCAAGTAGATCTGTTTGCCTCCTCTCAGAATAGACAGAGAAATTCTACTCCAGGATTATTATTAATGCCCATTTGTTAACCAGTAGGCCCACTGCAAACATTGTCCCTTTTCAGTGGCAACCTGGAAGCCATGTCTGGTTAACTGACTGCTCAAGGTCACACAGTAGGCAGATGAGAGCTGAAGGAATCAAACACCGTACCACAGGAAGTATACAGCTCACAGCCATAATCTCTATGCCAACTGTCAGAGCACTCAGATTCCTTGCAAACAAGCCTGGAAGATGCATACTTTCTCATACCTATACACATGAATGGTCCTTTAAGCCTTTCCACTGATATCCCAGGTTCCTGGAAAGGTTCAGAAGGACAGTGGTGGTGACTCCCTTTTGGCCCAGGTAACAGTGGTTCTCTTCTCTTTTAAAATTGGCCAAGAGTGATTACCACAAGCTTTCCAACAGAATAGATTTACCCACACAAGGCAGGGGTTGTCCAATGTATATCAACCTGACATTTCTGCAATTGACAGACTGGATGATGGAGTTTTTATTTCATTTAGGCACCTTTTTTTCTGAGGATGTACAGTAGGCAATAAAGGAGGCTAAAAAAACTACTACTGAAAAATCAGATATGTCTCAATGGAAAAGATTTCTATTTGGTTCCACCCCAAGGACTAGGACCCTTCTAAGGTTCAGCTTTCAGGCCTTCTTTCTCTTCTGACAAACCCCAGCACTGGGGTTGGAAAAGATAAAGGCTACTGATGCTGAGACCAAAGAGATTTCAGATACCACTGTATTTCTCTCATGTGAAGTCTTGACAGGGATATCATTTGAATCATAGATGCCATGAAACCCAAAATCCTGCTGAGGGAAAACTTTAGAAATAGATCTAGATAAAGATCTAATTTTTCTTGTGCAAGAAAAGCTCTTTGAACTGAGGTGTTAAGTTGACATCCCATGAACACAGTCCTGTGTGAAGAAGTCAAGAAAGACTTGTGATTGTTCTCTTGGAATCCCAGATTGTGTAAGAGATCTCTCACCCATGAGAGAGAAAGACTCCTGACACTTTGAAAAATAATTTGCAAAGATAAGCAAGTCATATAAATATGGAAACATGTGGAAACCCCTGCAGCATGCAACGAGCTATAACTGAAGCTAGTCATTTTGTGAACACTCTTGGTGCAGTGGATAGTCCAAAGGGTAAGGCAGACAACTGATAATGTGATTCAGACACACATTACCTTAAGAAATGTCTGGAGTATGCATGAATAAGGATGCAATGATAACTATCTTTTATGTCTGGTGTTCAGGAATTTGAATGAGGAAGAGGAGGTAATGGGTTGTGAAGTGATATTTTGAATTTAGGCATTATCACAAACAGGTTTAGGAAAGACAGATCTGGAACTTGTTTTCAAGCTTTTTCTTTTGGTCCTAGGAACATCCTTGAATAAAACCCCTTCCCCACGTGTGAAGGAGGAACTGGTTCTATCACTCATTCAGACATCATGTGATGAAGAACGGATGGAAACAAGAGAGTCTGACTTGGAGGATGAGGAATTACCCCCCTGGAAAGGAGGAATTTCTTCCCACTGACATCTATATCCTTGATGAATGATTTTCAGAACCCATTTGTCTGAAACAATTTGTTGCTAAATGGAGATTCAGACTTTCTGGAAGAAAAAAGTCGCCAGGGTGGGAGGGGTCACAAGGTCTCTTGAAAAGTCATTTAGACTTGTTGGACTATCCTTGTTTTTGGGATGTTCGATACTTCTTTTGGAACCCCTTTTCCATCTTTCTTAAATGTCTGTTTACCTGTATTTTGTTGAAACTGTTTATTCTGTTTTTTTTTTTTTGCCAAAACTGGATGAGAAGATAGAAAATTCCTTTGAAATTTTGAAAAAGGAAAACTGGAAAATCTTAACACATTACCTGGATCAGGTTGCCCCTTTCATCACACTTTTTGATGACCTCTGCAGCAGAGGAACCAAACTCTAAATCTCTATTCAAGGGAATTGAAAATGTCATTTTTTTCATCATCTGGGCTGTTCACTAAACATTACAAACTGGATGTTATCTCTAGAGCCATATCTGTTTTTGTTAGATCCATCCTACAGTGAATTCTGGACTCTGCTTCATCTCCAAACACCCACTCATTTTCAACTTTACCAATCATCATATGTAAAGATTACTGCAACAGTGATCTAATGAATAACTTAGTGAAGTTGTGTAGTTACCTTACCATAACAGTAGATGCTGTAACAGATCACTGTTGCATTACAAATAGCCTGCCTTCATTCCCCCGAATAATCTCTTCCCTGGCTAGGGTGGTGTATCCCTCTCCTTTTCTGTTTGATAAGACTTGACCTGGATCAGTAAGCTTCAGCAGTCTTATTCCAGTATCAGAAAAGTCCTGAGATCCGGTATATCCATATGTCCCTCTTATTGGTACATCCAGTTATGACAAGGGTGAACATACAACATACAAGGAGGAGCCTGAAGCTTTGTAGACTGGCTGGATGGACAGTATTTTTGGCAGGATATGTCCCGTGTGTGAGGATTATTGCAACAGTGATTTATTCAAACATCTACAGTTATGGTAATGTAACTACACAACTGTACTGTCAATGCCCTGCTGTTTGGTATAAACACAGCCCCAGTGGTGGTCACCAAATATAGTCAGTGTTCATGAAGACTTTTGAGAGGCTGGTGTTAGCTCACTTGAAGGATATTATAGCTCCCTTCAGTTTGCTTATTGAGAGAACCGGTCAGTGGATGATGCAGTTAATATGTACCTGCACTATATCTTGCAACATCCTGACAACCCAGGGACATACGGAAGAATTCTGTTTGTGGACTTCAGCTCTGCATTTAATACAATAATTCTAGAACTTTTTCACTTGAAACTCTACCAGCTTTCCATTCCTGCTTCCACCTGTCAGTGGATCACCAATTTTCTAACCAATAGGAAACAGGTGAAGCTAGGGAAATTTACATCTAGCTATCGTATGATCAATACAGGTGCCCCCCAGGGATATGTGCTCTCCCCACTGCTATTCTCCCTCTACACTAATGACTGCACCTCTAAGGACCCCTCTGTCAAATGTATTAAATACTCAGAAGATACAACTATCATCTGGCTCATCAGGAATGGTGATGAATCTGCATACAGATGGGAGGTTGAGCAGCTAGCCCTTTGGTGTAATCAGAATAATCTGGAACTGGACACTCTTAAAACTGTGGAGATGACAGTGGACTTTAGGAGTGGTACTACAATATTATCCCCCCTCTTTGTATTTAATAATGCTGTGTCAGTTGTGGAATCCTTCAAGTCTTTGGGAATCTATAATCTCCCAGGACGTGAAGTTGGGAGACCAATGTAAGGTCCATCATAAAAAAGGCACAACAGCAAATGTACTTTCTGCGACAGCTGAGTAAGTTCAGCCTCCCCCAGGAACTGTTGATTCAGTTCTATACAGCAATCATTGAGTCTGTTCTCAGCTCATCCGTAACAGTGAGGTTTGAATCTCTCTAACCATGACAAAATAGGTTACACAGAATAGCTGTGTCTGCCAAAAATATAATTGGTGCTACTTTGCCCTCCTTCCAGGACCTGTACTATTCCAGAGTCATGGAAAGGGCAGGGAAGATCATCACCGACCCTTCACATCCAGGCCACCATCTTTTTGAGCTAGTACCATCTGCCAGGTGTTATAGATCAATACACAGCAAAACAAGCAGATATAAGAACAGTTTTTTTCCCACAGGCCATCAAGTTCATAAGTGGTTAACTCAGCTTATAAGGTTGGGTATTCATTTTCCCAAGCCTCCAAAGATTCCGCAGTATTGTTTATATATTAATACTTGTTTCTTTCAGAGTTTATTTCGGTATTTCTTCCACTGAGTTCCACTTTGCACCTTGTATGTACATGTATATTTACTTTTTTTGTCTTGTTCTTAGTAGTTGCATGAATGTCATTTGTCTTGTTCTTAATAGTTGTATGTATGTCATTTGTCTTGTTCTTAATAGTTGTATGTATGCCATTTATGTATTTTATACTTGGAGAGTCACTGAAACCTGAGTCAGATTCCTTGTATGTGTGCATACTTGGTCAACAAATGTGATTCTAATTCTGATATATGATGGCTGTTGCAGCTCATATTAGGTTGAAAGTAACAAGAGTTTTCCCTTGTGTCTAAGATTGCATCCTAGTATCCACAACAAAGGACTTGCTGGTAAAAACAAGAAAATATCTACTACATCTGCTGTGGTCATTAAAAATATCATTAAACACTTCTAAGTCACAGCTGCAGCTATCTCAATCACATATTTTTATCACCAGACACCTGGACACAAATGCATGTATAGCTAGTTTTCCACTCGAAAGAATTTAAATTCTTCAAGATGGTATTTGCCTCCTTTTAACTTCTCGATTAGTGATGGCAACGTCCTGTCTCAGAGTTTTGGATCTTATATCAGCAGTGATTTTCTTGGTCTCTTTTGCCACTTATCACATGAAGGTCCTTCACTGGGCACTCAGAGCCAGTGGTCTTAAAAAGTGAGCCATCCGTCTCTTCTGATTAAAATTTCTCAGGTATAGCATTGACATTGCATATTTATGGTGGCCTCTTCCAGACAGTCTGTCTCGGGCAGTCCCTTTACCTGCCTTCTCCCAGTATAACAGTTGCAACAAATGCTTCTGCCCTGAGATGGAGGAGTTGTTTAGTACAGATGGTCCTAGAGCAGGCAAAATCATCTCTGCACATCACTGTACTAGAAATGAGGGTTTTCCTCTTAATGTTACAGAGTCTTCTCTCTCTGTCAAGGTACAGTTACCATCCAGACCAACAACAATGTGTTAGATGTGTAGCTCAATAAATGCAGAGGAACCCTTTCCTGCATATTGTGATGAAACGCGTTATGGCTTTGGGAATGGGCCACATTGTCTTGTCATTTTCTGATAGCAGTTCAGATTTCTGGTCAGTCCAGTTTTCTAGTAGACAAGCTTAACCAATATTTACTAATATATCACCAGTGGTCCCTCATTCTGCCAGTGGCAAACACCATCTTTTACCACTGAGGAAAACATTGTTGTGATTTCTTTATATCTCTCACCAACACCAAATATAGCAGCTACTTTTCCCTAATTTCCTCACAAGGATGGATTTCCTGAGACATTCTGGACCACCACTGACATCTAGGTCTTCTTTATAGTATATTACTTTTTTTTCCTCCTTTATGATGACATTTTTATAGAAAGCCAGAGAACACAAGGCCATGGCCATTGTCATAGCCCCCTACCTGCCCAGACAGGTCTGGTTCCATGACGTAACTTCATCTTTTAGAGAAAACTCTCCTCTTTAGACCTCGTATAGGTCTCCTTTCTCATCAATCTGGCAAACCTCACCCTCACCTAACAGCATGGATTTTCCATCTAAACTGATGGCCACAGACTATGCTGACCCTTCTGGGTTGGTCCAGATCCTCAAAACTACACAGAAGTAATTGGACAGATTTTTCTTTATGGGCCATTAACCACAAACTCTACTCTGTTTTTTTAGCCCCAAGCCCTGCAGTTCTGTAGTTTTTGTGTACGGTACACTCTTCTACAGTCAAGATGCATTCATTTGCTATTTCAGACTTTCTTCTGGGCCTTCATCCTTTCTTGCAGGCATCCATAAAAGTCTGTAAAGCCTTCATAAGTGGTGTCTTCCTATCTGAGACTATGTCTTAGAAAAGGTGTACCACCTTGAAAAATAATTTCATGCTGGATAAACTGATGCTGCTTTCCTTTGAAGCAGCCATATCTGCTCTCAATTTTTTATCCTGGTAAACTCTTTCTAGTAGCAGTTACATCAGCTTGGAGGACCTCAAACTTAAAGTTCTTTTTTTTTTCAGTCCCCTGTATAGTTTGCATAAAGATCATGTACGTTTGTGTCCTTATCCAGCCCTTGAGGCTGAGGGTGCCACAGAAATTAACCGTAACCAGTCTGTTAACCTCCCATTAGTACTTCTACAGAGGACAGTACAACCCAAAAAGTCAGAAGTTTGAAAAATAAATGAACACAGTAGTTAGGACTGTCCATAGAGATTCATGTGATATAACAGAGGTAAACAGGATATATTACTGTGCAGCTAAATTAATAACTGATAAAGTTGTATCACAAAAACGCAGAGTAGTGAAGGAGAGAGAGGGGAGAAATCAAATACCATCATGGAAGTATTGAATAAAGAAAACTATAAAGCAACTAAGACAAGATGTGTCGCTATTAGAAGAGTGTAGAAGAGGGAACAGATCAACAAAAATACTCAGATGTGATAAAAGCAATGTGCAGTACTAGAACAGATCAGTATCATGCAGTATCTCAAATAATAAACTAAAAATCTCAGCACAGGCATAAAAACTTAGAAGATATATAGACAAATATAAAGGAAAAGTGCAAACTAAGGAATTTATTGATGACCCAAAAATGTTTTATAGAGAATTGGGAAATAAGGTAAAAGGAATTGGAAGCCCACCAAAAAAAGAACAACTAGATAAATTTTGGAGAAGTATCTATGAAGATCCTGTGGAACATAACAAATATGCTAATTGGATAGAATAAATAAAAGAAAAAATAAGTTTAAAGGTACAGGATATGAAATGGGCTGAAGTAATAACCAGAGAGATTGAAACAAAGTTAAGAAAAGCTTCTAATTGGAAAACTCCAGGCCCAGATGTAGTACCTAACTTCTGGTTAAAAGTATTAACATCTTTGCATGAAGATGTAGCCATGAGTAAGAATTATATATATGTGCACCCCAAACAGACACCAACCTGGCTAATAATAGGAAAAACAATGCTCCTACTTAAGAGTGAAACTGCAAGCTACCCCAAGAATTATAGACCAATAACTTTCCTTCCGAAAACATGTAAACTATACACTGGAATTGATGCCGACAGAGTTCATAATCATTTAGAAGAAAACTCAATTATGGCAGTAGAACAAAAGGGCAGTAAAAGAAAATCATATGGAGCAAAGGTCATTTGCTGTTAAATAAAGTCATATTAGAGAACTGTAAAAAGGGAACAAATCCACGTATGGCATGGATTGACTATAAAAAAGCATTTGATAGTATCCCACATTCATGGATAAAAGAGTGCTTAAAAATGTATAAGATACATCCTACACTGATCAACTACATTATACTGACTATGAAACAGTAGCAGACTACTTTGAAATTAAGTCATGATAAAGGATAACTTATTATTCTAGAGATAAAAATTAAAAGGGGGATATTCCAGGGTGACTGTCACAGCCTGACTACCTTGCCCTTAACCTTAGCTTAGGTCATGGCTATGATTTGGCTCCTAGAAAACAACAAAGTGCAAAGACTTCTCATCTTCTCTTTGTCGACGATTTGAAACTGTATAGCTGATGAACTGAAAGCACAACTGCAAGTTGTCAAAACTTTTTCAGATGATAAGAATGTCATTTGGTCTTGATAAATGTGCAAAAGCACCTTTAAAGCAGGAAAACTGCAGCACTAGGAAAATATCAGTTTGGGACAAGAATGTGATATAGAAGAACTTGAGCAAGAGGGAGTGTACAAATATTTGGGAACTGATGAAGGATCAACAATAAAACATGAACAAATGTGAATAAAACTTATTAAGGAGCACTTCAGAAGACTTAACTTAATCCTGAAAACAGCATTGACATCTAGGAACAAAATGTAAGCTATAATCAGTTTGCTCTTCCTGCCATAACCTACAGTTTTGGAGTGATTGACTGGCCCCAAAAGTTGCTGGATAGATTAGATAGGAAAACAAGAAGGATGCTTCATGCTCATCAAATAATTTATAAAAATCAATGCATACCAAGATTATATATTCCTCATTCTGAAGGAGGGATGGGCCTCTTTGAAATTGATTACAATCATGGGACTCCACACATATTTGCTGATTTCACAAAGACCCAAATGTAGTGAAAGTTTTGAAACATGAGAATAAATCTAAGATGACTTCTCTGCATAATGTAGCAGAAGCATATCTGCATCAAGCAGGAATGGAAATTAAACCAGAAGTAGATAAAAACCAGGCAGCAACTGAATGTGCCAAAAAACAAAAGAAAGAATATAAGGTGAAGGACCACATGAGAAGGAAAGAAATGTGGAAAAAGCATAAATATAGTTGAAAGTATAGAAAACTTCTAGAAGAACTTCATGTTGATAAGGAACAAATGCAGGAATGGTTAAAGAGAAGTGAATTTAAACTAAGAGATGAAATGTTAATATTGGTGGCCCAAGATAGTGGGCTACGTACATGTTTGTTTACAAAGTCCATTGAACGTGGGAGAAACAGACAAATATAGGTTTTGCAAAACAGAATTGGAAAAAGATGCACACATTGTTGCTAGTTGCGACATACTAATGGCAGAAGGACTGTATACTGAAAGGCATAATAATGTGTCAAGACTGCTGCACTGGGGATTGTGCAAACATTATGGTATTGAAGTGGCTGAAAAACACTGGAAATATGAGCCACAAAGCATCATAGAAAGTAATGAAGTTTACATCACATGGGATCATCCATTACCAACAGTTCAAAAGACAGATGCTAGAAAACTGGATGTTGTGGGTCCAAGAAAAGAAGACAAAAGTAACATTAAAATTGCCACACCCAGTGACTACATTGTCCTGTGCACAGACCAAGACAAAGTCATAAAATATCGAGATTTGCAAGCAGAAACGAGAGCAATGAAGAAGAAAGAAACTCAGATAGTTTCAATAGTAGTAGGAGCAACAGGTCTTATAAAAAAAAGAGTCTACAATCATATTTAGATATGCTACCAATACATGTAACTCCGTACGAATTACAGAAGAAGTCATTACTAGGCACATTGCGGGTGTTGTGTAGAGCACTTTTGGCTGACATCAAAGAGTGAAACAGTTCTAATTTCATGAACTTTAATCGTAGTTTGACTTAGGAATTGGTTTCATTCCTGTCATGCTATTACAACCCAAAAGATTTGGAGAAATTAAAAAAAAAAACAGTATTTGTTACACTGTAGACAGTCAAATAAGATTTTATTTCAACAGGACTAAGCATGATCAGCTTTTCATCTGTTACATTAGATGAAGCAGGCCAGAAAGTGTTAGGCAAAATAAAATTAAAACAGTACTAGATGCACCTAAAACACTTTTTGCAAAGGCTTTCTCCTCAGTCTTGCTTAGAAATGCTTCTGTTAATGACATTTGTACAGCTATGACACTGGTTTCTCTGCAAACGTTTGTAACACACTGTAAGCTGGGCGTTATCTATAAGTGTAGGGTGATCTTTGGGACTACCATACATTGTGGTATTCTGTCCTGATGCCCCCCCAAGAGGAGAAACTGAGGAGTTTGTCCTTCTGTTGAAATAAATGGACTTGATCGTGTGAGAAGTGAAACTTTTATACTTGCCTTAATGTTGAGTCTTTATGATCCATATCAGTTTACTTCAGTCTGCCCATCATACCCATTATAGTGAAAATTATTCCTTGTGGAGGGATCTGGAGGAATGTCTGAGGCTATAGGGCTATATAGGATTTTAGCCCTGGATTTAAAATGACAAATTTGATTTGGAGAGCTGGGGAAGTGTGAAGGGCATTGTGGGAGCTAGGGAAGTTGTTTCTGAACCTTTGAGGGCCTTAAATGTGTCAAGTGACTACTGACTGCAACATACCAGTCCTACTGTTGGTGTGTCACAGTCTGGCGCTATACCGATTTTCCACAGGGAAGAGGTGGTTTGACTGTTGCTTTTGAGGTCAGGTGAAACTAACATCTAGAATATATATGCTACTAGGTAAGAAGCGAAACATTTTTATTATTTTATCACCAAAGGCAGTATTAATTTTACTGTGTACAGACTGAAGCCTATATCTGTTTACTAGAGGCAGTTTCTGCCATACAACTTACGACATAAATACAGTAAGCCCTTAGGGACAAAATGGCATTCTTGAGTGTGTTTTATATCCAAGTGTCTTGTAAGGTAAAAAAGACAGACCAGGTTAAGAAGGAATACTTTCAGGCTTTTAAAATGGCTGAGATAGCAGTCATAGTGGCAAAGAGCAAGAAATCTGGTAACCTCCACCATATACTCGAAAGTGCTCAGCAAATGACACAAAGAAGCTCTGTTGGGTTTTGAGACAATGACAGAAAGATAATGAACATAATAAACAAACACATTTAATTGGGGATGCCAGCAGCGATTTGCTCGCCAGTCCAGAGGAAATCAGCTTCAGTTGGAAGGTGTACTGTGGTATACACAGACAATGATGAAAGTTAAGGAGAACCCACACAGGCAAAGATGAAGTCACAGCTGAAATGATCATGATATTGGGTTTGTTGAGAAGAAATGACTCCTGTGGGTACTTGATGAAGTATGATAGAAAAGGTGTATCCCAGATGACTGAAGATTAAGCAAAAGAGGATATTCAGAACTGCAGGCAATACAGAGGTATCAAACTCCTGTCAAAATATATTAAAGTGCTGGAAGGGAGTGATTGATACATGGATATGCAGAATGTAAAATGTAACTTGGATAGTGAACAATTTGGATTCAAATCTGGATGCAATACAACTGACCTGATATCCACAGTGAGACTTACTGTGGAGAAGAAGCTAGAGATTAGGAACGAGTTTGTGGGCATTCATTGACTTGGAGAAGGCATAAGAATAGGTTTCAAGAAAGCCGATTTGCATAGTCCTGAGATGGTGTGAAGTCCCTGAAGTATTGACAGAATTAGTGCATGCTGTGTACAAGGGTTCAGTTATAAAGGTATGAACAGTGTTTGAATTCTCAGAGGGGTTTTCAGTGGACCTGGGTTTGCACATGGTTCGAATAGAGCACACACCTGTTCATACTAGTGATTGAATACATCAGCAAACAAGTCAGAGGGGACAGATCAGCAAAAGTGCTGTTGTGTGCAGATGATGGTGGTGCTACAAGCAGAATCTAAACAGTAACTTCAACAAATGATAGGGACTGGAATGGAAAACTCAGTGCAGATGGGGTGATACAAGGCACTGGTCGTGGCATTAAAAGAAGTATCAAAAGAAGCTGGAAACCAGGACAGAAGGGAAAATAGTGGAAAAGGTTAACATCATCTACCGTCAGAGAGGTGTGGTTAAGGAAACACCTGAATGTGGAGCTCATAGCTCAGATTTGCTGCAGCCAAGTTGTATAGTGTGTCACACGTTTATAACAGAGAAATATCAAAAAGATGAAAAGTAATGTGTACAAAACAGTGCTTCAGTCATTTTTTTTTATGGCACAGAAAAACTGGGCAGTGAAGGCAGAGCAGCTGAGGAAACTTGAGGTGATGGAGATGAAGTGCCTAAAGTTGATAAAAGAATGCACATTATAGTACAGACAAAGAAATGGGGACATCAGAATAGAATCCAAAATAACCCAAATTGTAGAGAAAGTCAAGAAAAAACAAGTTACAGTGGTTTAGTAATGTGCAGGAAATTAGAGATGATTTGGTAAAGCAGATTTGTGAGAGACAGGAAAAAGGCAAGAGAAGATGAGGATGTTTAACCAAAATATGGATGGACTGAGAGAGAAGACCTGTAATAGTCCAGCATAACTGACCACAGAAAGTAGTAGAGTGGATTTGTGTTGAGAGGTGGTGACCTTTGACTGAAAACATCAACCCTGTGTATAAGTGGAGAAAAGAAAGGAGAATGATTATGACTGGCTACCACAAGAGTCTCATTCATCATCTGCTGTTTCCACTCTGACAACACAGCTAGATGTTGCAGTAAGTGTAGCTTTTCTCAAATCCTACCTCCTCAAAGCCTAGGTCACCTTGGATCTAGTCACCCTATGCTCACCTTTGCTGATCTGTCCTTGACTCCATTCTCCCTTTCTCCAGGACACTCCAAGGAAGCATTGTAGACCACCATCTATCAACTCCTCCTTCAGGTCCTCCAGGAGCTTGTCTGAAGAAGGAGTGGATAAGATGATGAGGAATTTCCTGAGAATTCCGATCTAGATGTGGGGTAGTCCTGGCTCCATCTCCCATTGGACCAGTGAGCCAGCCCTCCACTAACATTCAACTAATATCTCCTTCTCTGATCTGTCCCTTGGTTTGTGTCCTTGTCAGATCTGAAGATGGGTCATGCTTCGACTCCGACCATGTCCTTGAGTCAACAGTTATCAATCATTTCAGAGCAGGCAAAATCCTGGAGCCGAAGCATCAGTGTTGGTTCTTGGTGGTTGGGGTTGACTCTGAAGGGTGTGCCTGTGTGATTTTTCAGAGTCCTTCAAGTCTTCATTCATCAGTGCTTCTTTCGATGGTTCATCTTTGTTTGGCCTAAAGGTGAAGAATACCCTTGCCTCTAGGTGCCTTGGTGCTGGACAGCTCACATACAACTCTGCCCTCAGGAAGGGGACCTAGGGGGATTCAGGGCTCTTTGTCTCAGGGAACATAAGCACTAGTGTTGCCAGCTTCTGTTTCTCCTAGGCCATCTGCCTTTGAGATAGTGGAGAGGGCCTTCTCTTTGACGAGAGAGAGAGTACTTCCTTGCCCCCTTCAGATCCTATCTTTATTAAACTATCGGGTCTTAGTTTTGAGCCTTTCACTTTTATCCCACCAGGACAGCCAGCCCATTCAAGTTGCATGAGGTCCCAGTAAAGAGAATATGCAAAATGAGACACTTAGATTCCCCTCAGGAATCTCTCACTGAGGACACTGACTTTGATGAAGGGGAAGGGTCTTGCAGCTGTTCACCTGAGGATGTTTTCTTTGGAGAAATATTGCAACTTAAAAACAAAAAGGTAGATGGTCTTCCAACCCCCCTCCCCCAGAAGGAGTTGGTATTCTTGAAGGAGTTTGGATCTGGCCCGGTTATGTCTTGGGGGACCCTCCCTGGCTGTTGAGCTGATAGACCTTGTCTCTCACCCTGTGCATGGAAGGAGGCGGCTACTGTGACATCTGTGCCCAAGCACCTGGGTAGAATTTTAGCCCCCTGAAAGGACAGAGCACACTGGAACACTTTAGATAGAGTTGGAAAATGTGCTTACTCTTCATCCCCTTTTACTGCTGAATTATTTGATCAACTTTACCAGGTTGCAAAGAGATTTGACAAAACAGCTTTCTGAATCACTTTCCAGGTCAATGTCTGTGGAGGGCCAGAACAATATTTCTTCACAATGTGCTACCTTTCAGTCCATGTTTAACGCATCCATGAGGCTGATATCCAACACTGCAGAGAGTAACTTGTAGGCAGTGCGTTCAGGCATAGCCATCAGGAGACATGCCTGGATATGCCTGTGTGATTTTTCAGAGTCCTTCAAGTCTTCATTCATTAGTGCTTCTTTCGATGGTTCATCTTTGTTTGGCCTAAAGGTGAAGGAAACCCTCCACAGAAGTGATCAAGATGGAAAGACCGTGTCTGCCATTGGAATCAGTTGTTCTGCTCCTCAGGAACCCATTTCCTGGAATCATTGACGAGATGCAGCAATGTCATTTTGCAAGTTCCAGGATCCTTTTCAAGACTCAGAAGGAGAGAGTTCTCCCAGAGGAAGAGAGGGGACCTCTAACAGAAGACATTGCCCTCACCGCAGAGGTGGCCCACAGAGCCAGGGTCACTGGGGTTCCTTCTTCAGTAACCCTACATGCACTCTTGAAAGGTTGCCCAGCTATGCAGTCAGGGGAACTTGTCTCTGCACCATAAAACCTGGGTATCCATCACAAAAGGTTCTTGGATGTAGAGGATCATATCCAGAGGTTATTTCATACCATTCGTCCCTAGAAGAGTGAAAAGAATCCCCGGTGACCCACTTGATCAGATGGAGGCAGCAGCCTTGGAAACAGAAAGGCTGCTAGAAAAAGAGTCACCCAGAAGGTCCCCCTAACCAGCTAACATCCAAAACCTTATCAAGATTCTTTTTAGTGCCAAAAAAAACAGTGAACTTGAGACCCATCCGGATTTCAGCAAACTAAACCAATATGTGAAATGTACAAGGTTCCAGATAGTCATGATTCAGTCCATTTTGCCCATTCTGCTAAAGGACAACTTGATGTGCTTGATATATTTTCAGGATGATTCATGAACAGGTGCTCCAAAAGATATCTGCACTTCTGGCTGGGAACCAGCCATTATTAGTTCAGAGCACCTGTCCTTTGGCCTCACCACAGCCTCTGGAGTGTTCACTAAAGCCATAGCGGTGGAAGCAGATCACCTGAGACTATTGGGATTCCAGGTGTTTCCATATCTAGATGACTGGCTTGACTGGCTCTTGACTGCTCCAATCAGGCATCTAGTATTACAAGCAAAGGACTGCTTGCTCCAATTATGTCACCATCTAGGCATTACAGTCAACAGCAGCAAGTCACAGCTCACACCTGCACAGAATCCAGAGGTCATAGGTGCTCATCTAGACACAGTCAGTCAGCATCACTTCCCCCAACAAAAGTACAGACCCTCAGATCCATGGTCATGGAAGTAATCTCGCATTCTCCTTCTCCAGCTGCAACTACTCCTTCAGCCAGATTCGTATGTGGATTCTGCAGTAGACTGTCAGTAGAGAGGTCTATTCTCCAGCAGCCCTTGTATGCACTAGTCAGGATCACACAGGTTTTCAAGACGTACCTTCTTTGGTGGATCTGTTCAAATGAAGTTTCTCAGGGCTGTCCATTTGTTCTGCCACTGGCCACAATGACCATGGACACCTCCCAACTGTGGTTGGGGTCATTTCTTGGGAAGGACAGTCCAAGGTATGTGGACCCCAGAAGAGGCAATGTGCACATCAGTGTCCTGAAAATGAGAGCAGTCATCCTAATGTTGCAAGCCTTTTTTCAAGATGCTCTCCCTTCCAAGATGATTGTGATTCAAATGGACAATATGTCTGTAGTCTGGTACATCAACAAATGGGCGGACTGGATATTATCCACTATATTGAGAATCAATGTGTGTGTGGCAATAGGTGAGCTCTTCTGTCCCCTTTCTCATAGAAAGGCACCTTTCTACTTAGGCCACCAGTTAAGGACCCTACTTCTCCATTGGATTTAACTGTCTTGCTTCTAGGTCTGACCAAAAGCTCATTTCAGCCAAGACAGACCTCAGATTTTTATCTGGGTAAACAGTTTTTCTAGTTGCTATTATGTCAGCTAGACAAGTTTCTGAACTCCAGGCTTTTTTCCTCCAGGTCTCCCTACCTATTTTCTGTAAGGATAGAGTCTCCTTATGTACCAGTCCATCCTTTTCACCTAAGGTGGCTTCTGAGTCTAAAAGTAATCAAGTCATTAACCTCCTGGTTCACCATCTTTTGGATGTGCACAGTCAACTTTGATTTTTATCTCCATCAGACCAGAGATTTCATAAAAACTAACTTAATTGTATCATTTTCAGCAAGTAGATTGGGCATGGCAGTTACCAAATTGACTTTAGCCAGGTGGTTAACTGATTGCATATCCTTTGTCTATAGCCAGAGAAGGTTGTTTTTGTCTAAGCCCTCTAGAGCACATATTATGAGGTCTATAGCCACTTCAGCTTTTTGGTCAAGAACATTAATAGATGACATTTGTGCCATTGTGTCAATTGCTCATACCTTTATTTGGTTTCTAGGAACAGAGTTGCCTCTGGCACTACAGCACTCTGAAATATCCTACCATGAGGACCACCCAAGATTCATCTAGCTGGGGACTCTTTCCCATCGGTTGAATGAATGAAAATGACAACATCAGATACAAAAGTTATGTATTCACTATAACAATGCATTTGTGTTGTCCATTTTCACTCTTCAACAACTTCCTGCCCTCCTAACCCCCTTCCCTTTTTTCCTGGAGAGACCTAAGGAATGCTACTTTGGGAACTGTTATTTGTTTGAGCTACAGTTTTATTTGTGTTGTCTCTGCCTTATGGATTCTTTATAGTATCAGCCTTGTATTATTGGGGGCAGCAAACTTGATCTGAGGTATGCTAGGTTAGTGGGGCCTTATGGGTAAATTGAGGAGCTTGAGAATTAGATCTGTGACTCTGGAAAAAGGGCCAAGCTAGATCAGAGACCCATTAATTGAGGAAGAATGAATGCAAACAACACAGATGCATCGTTATGGTGAGTGCATAACTTCTGTTTTTCTGTAGTTATCTTAATATGTTTTAACACCTGATGTGAAGAGTGTTCAATCTCGCCGTTTGTTCTTACACATGAGTTCGGAGCCGATCCTCGGCTCCGAGTCGGCCGCTTGGCAAAGCTCTGCATCGAGAAGAAGCTCGAGACCAACCTGTCTCCCACAATTCCCTCTGCCTTTACCTCAGATCTAGTTTGCCGCTGCAACGTTCGCATCATTTTTGATGAGCTCAGACCACCTGGCAGATAAGATTGCATTTTTTTCTAAAGATTTCTTAGATAGTGTTTCTATTTTCACCTTTGAACCTCTAGTGTGTGTGTGTGTGTGTGTAGTGATTCGAGGGTTTCTCTTCTTTTACGTATATATTTCTTAATATATATAGTTAGTTAGTTCCCTCGGGGCCTACCCCACCCACTAACTTGAATATACTACTGGATTTGACAAATTTACCGGATTTGACTGAACTTATTTAGGCTATTACCATTAATTTGCCTGTGACTGTCTGTACAAGATTGTGTAGACTTAATATAACTTTTCTGGATTTGACTGTTGTTATATTTTTATTATGTCTGAGAAAGCGAAGTCAGGCTTCAAACGGTGCCAATGTGGACAGAAAATGTCTGTCACAGATAACCATAGCTCCTGCGTCTACTGTCTTGGCCCTCTCCATCTGCAAGAAGACTGCTCCATTTGTCATTCTTTCAGTGGAAGGGTCATGACTGATAGGCGCAGGAAGCTCATGGACAGAGGCCTTTTGAAGCCTGCATTTCAAGAGGCTCTGGATAAATCTGACCAGGCATCTAAATCTAAGGAATCGAAAATGTCGGAGCCCATGTCATTGGCTCCGAGCTCTACATTTAAGGTTCGTTCACCGGTTCCACAGACCTCGGGGCCGAGTGTCGAACTTATGTCTGTCACCGAGCCTCGAGTCTTGGAACCGGTGACGGAGCTTCCACCTCCTGTGCTGTTGAGGTCGGCTCTGTCTTCGATTCCTTCGACGCGTTCTTCTAGGCCCCTTTCTGACTCCGATGTAGACTGTGTGGTGCAGAAGTTAATGAGAATACGGCCTTGTCCAAACTCATCTCAGTCTCTTCCCAGTTGGTGTCGAGACTCTAAGGCCTTCCCTTATCTCCATCTGTTCCTCCTCCGAGGCCTGTTCAGTCTTCGGAGCCGGGAGAGGCTGATCTGATGATCGTGGAGCCCTCGGTGCCGGAACCGTCCTTCTCTTGGTCGGCACCATTCACCTCGACTCCGACGGACCCATTACCGGAATCGCGGAGCTGACGATCCATCCTTGGTTCGGGGACCGAGAGTCGGACCGATGTTTCGGTTCCGACTCTCCCTGTCAGTGCCTCGGCACGGATCGACTCGGCTCCGTCCTTGGGGTCGATGCCCTCGGTCCCCGTCTCGGGGATCCCTCCGCTTTCTTCGGAACCGAGAGATTCCTCGACTTGGGACCCAGGGGCCTTCGACCTCATGAGGAAGGTGTTGTCGACTCAAACAACCACTTTAGCAGAGACAGCTTCTCCTTCCCATAAAGGTCCGTTATCCTCCTCTGCACCCACGGCTATGTCAGAGCGTCGAGCACCGGTGTCTCAGCTGCTCCCAGAGGGAGCCCCCTCTTCCTCGGAGGCTTCATCGGATGCCCACCCCGAGGAAGTTCCGAGGAAAAGATTGTGTAAGAGGAGACACTTGGATTCTCAACAAGAATCCTTAACATCGGACACTGACTTAGATGAGTCAGAAGGGTCCCCGAAATCACCCTCAGAGGATGTCTCCTTTTCTGACATCCTGGAGATCCTGAAACAGAGAGGTGATTGGCAGGCCCTACCCCCTTCTGAGGATGAGTCAGTCTTGCTGAAGGCATTCGGTGCTTGCCCTTCTTCCTCCTGGGTCACTCCGCCCTTCAATGAGTTGATGGAATTGATTGCTCGAAGGGCGTGGGAGACATCTGACACAGTGGAGCCAGTCCCTAGAAAGCCTAATAAATATATTACTGCCCCTCAAGACAAGGCTTATCTCACAAAAGGAGTTCCAGTGGATGCTATGGTGGTGGCAGCGGCCACTAAAAAGGAGATGTCTGAATCTTCCTCATCTGTCCATCCGCCTAACAGAGATTCTAGGACTATGGACAGGTATGGGAAGCGCATTTTTAGTTTAGCGGCTTTTTCCATGCGATCGCTGAACTATTTGATGCATTTCACACGGTTACAGAGGGATCTAATCAAAGAGTTGGGAGATACCCTCCAGGGTACTGCAGATGCTGCTGTCTCAGAAAAAGTTACAGCACAACTCAATACCATTACATCTATTGTGAACTCGTCCATGAGGCTCATTTCATATGCAGCCGAAGGATCGAGTAGGGCTGCGGCTTCAGCGATTGCTCTTCGTAGACAATCCTGGATGCGCTTATGTTCCTTTGCGGAAGCCTTCAAGTCTTCCTTTACTAATGCCCCATTTGACGGTGCCACTCTCTTTGGCCCAAAAGTAAAGGAGACCCTTACCCGGTGTGAGCAAGAGGGAAAGACTCTGTCTGCTGTCTGAGTCCGTTTTTCCACCCCATCCAGACCGTACCCCAAAGGGCAACGTGGTGGAAAAATGTGGTTTCGAAAACCCCAAGGCTCTTTCCCAGGCACACAGGGTGATGCCCCCTCCAGAGGCAGAGGGGGGGGCAGAAGTGGAAGACGTCGCCCTGGCGGCAGAGGGGGTCCGCAAAACCAAGGTGACAGGGATACACTCCCCGGGAAACCTTTCCAGCACTCCTGAGAGGAGGCCCGACTGTCCTGCTCTGGAGGCAGTCGGGGGTCGCTTAGCTTTATACCCTCAGGCCTGGCAAAGTCTTACCTCAGACAAATGGGTAAAAAGCATTATTACCAGAGGTTACAGAATTCCGTTTCTATTCCCCCCATTACCGCAGAAAAGACTCCCAGATGTACCGCCCCATCTGCGAGACCCTGCAGCTATAGAAATTTCAAAGCTGCTAGAAAAGAGTCATCCAACCAGTCCCGGCGGACCACAGAGGATTCGGAACTTACTCAAGGTTCTTTTTAGTTCCAAAAAAGACAGGGGACTGGAGGCCAATTCTGGACCTAAGCAAGCTCAATACCTTCGTCAAGAAAGAAAAGTTCTGATGGTCACGCTCAATCGATCCTTCCATTCTTACAGAAGGACGACTGGATGTGCTCAATAGATCTCAAGGACGCGTACTACCACATCAAAATGGCCAGAGCGTCCAGGGATCACTTGCGCTTCCGGCTGGGAGCCAGTCACTTTCAATTTCGGGCCCTGCCCTTTGGTCTGACCTCAGCCCCCAGGGTCTTCACCAAATGTATGGCAGTGGTAGCGTCTCACTTGAGGCGCCTGGGATTCCAGGTGTTTCCGTATCTGGACCACTGGCTCCTTACTGCCACCACCGAGCGTCGACTGATTCAGGCCAGGGATTACACACTAGAACTCTGTGTTCATCTCGGAATTTCCGTAAATTTCGAAAAATCTGCATTACAGCCATCACAGCATATCTCATTCATAGGAGCAGAATTAGATACTCGTTGTTTGATTCTAAGGCTTCCCTCAGAAAGAATAGCCTCTCTACAAAATCACATATCTCTTCTCCTGTTGTCCAAGAAATCCCCAGCAAAACTGGTTCTGAAAGTGTTGGGTCTCATGGCGGCTTCCCTCATTGCGATACCCTTGGGAAGACTGCACATGAGAGTCCTTCAATGGCTGCTATTCGCACAATGGTCGTTCCAACAGTTACCGCTGACACACGAAATTCACATCACAAACATTTGCAAATCACAACTGTCTTGGTGGCTTCAGAGGTGCAACCTCTCCGGCAGCCGATCGTTTGTGCTACCCACTCCGACAGCTACGGTGACCACGGACACTTCCCTGATAGGGTGGGGGGGCATCTTTCAGGGACAGACAGTCCAAGGAGAATGGACCAATCTAGAGTACAAGCTGCACATCAATGTTCTGGAGATGAGGGCAATGTTTCTAGCGTTGCAACACTTTTCTCCCCTTCTACCTCTAGGGACCATTGCAGTTCAATCAGACAACATGTCTGTAGTCTGGTACATAAACAAGCAAGGAGGAACCAAATCTTACCAATTATGCAGGAAGGCCATGAGAATTTGGCAATGGGCAGAGTCCATGGGTCGCTTTCTGATAGCAACGCATATCCCGGGGTTATCCAACGTCATAGTGGACAGGTTGAGCAGAGCCATCCTGTTACCTCACGAGTGGTCCCTCAAACAAACAATTGCGGACATGATATTTTGCAAGTGGGGCCAGCCTTGCTGCGATCTGTTTACGTCTCCAATGAACTCCAAATGCAGAAGCTACTTTGCCCTATTACCCCCTCCAGGAGAAGTCCCCAGGGACGCTCTGATTCACGATTGGCCCCCGGGTCTCCTGTACGCCTTCCCCCCTATACCTCTGATTCCAAAATTTCTACAGAAAGCCAACAACCTGGAAAGGGCTATAATCCTCATTGCCCCATTCTGGCCTCGTCAAATTTGGTTCCCCTTTCTTCAAGCACACCAAATACGGGAACCCTGGATCCTGGACCCGGAGCCGGATCTACTGACCCACTCGTCAGGGGCTCCTCACCCATCGCTCCCATCCCTCAGACTAGCAGCTTGGCTGCTCCGCTTCCCTCCTTAGCCAGGTCTGACCTTCTTTCTTCTGCGGTTCAAAATATTCTGGTGGTGTCTCATAAAGCTTCCACTACGAAGGTTTATACTAGTAAGTGGAAGCGTTTTGTATACTGGGCAACTACACAACATTTGGATCCCTTAATAGCCCCAGTGAACAAAGTCTTGGGAGTTTCTATCCATACTATTTCACCAAGGAGCTTCTCCTGCCACCTTGAGGGTTCAATTGGCTGCTATTTCCAACTTTCATGTGGGAGAAAATGGAGCGCCTATTATGGCTCATAGGCTTTGTAAGGCCTTTCTAAAAGGGTCTTTCCACATCAGGCCACCAGTCAGGTTTCCTACACCACCATGGAATCTGAATCTCCTGTTATCACAACTAATGCTACCACCCTTTGAACCAGCTTCTTCCTGTTCTTTGAAGTTTTTATCATGGAAGACCCTCTTTCTGGTAGCTATCACTTCAGCCAGATTAGTATCAGAACTTCAAGCTCTTTCCATTAAATTCCCATATTTGATCTTTCACCCTGATAGGGTATCTCTTTGTACCAACCCATCCTTTCTTCCCAAGGTTTGTTCAATCAATAACATTAATCAGTCCATTGAGCTCCCCACATTCTTCAAGAACCATTCCAATAAGCTAGAATATATGTTACACAAATTGGATGTTCATAGACAACTCAGATTTTACTTGGATAGAACGAAGGATCACAGAAAGGCAGATGAACTCTTTATAGCCTTTGCGGACAGCAGAAGGGGCATGGCAGTGACGAAGCGGACCCTTTCCAAATGGCTATCTGATTGTATTACCTTTGTTTATACCGCTACGGGACAGAGTTTACCCGTCAAACCGAAAGGACATTCTACTAGATCAATGTCTACATCCCTGGCTCATGCGGCCCGCCTACCTTTGGACACTATTTGTGTGGCCGCCACTTGGTCTAAACCACATACTTTTATTACTCATTACAAAGTGGATAGGGTTTCCAGGGACAGGGCAACCTTCGGTTCCACTGTGCTCAGGAACGTTCTTCCGTGAGTTTCCCAGGGTCATGGAGCTAGGGACGCTACCCATGTGTAAGAACAAACGGCGAGATTGAACATTCTCACATATAGAAGTTATGTCCTTACCATAATGTTCCATGTGGAGTGTTCATCTCACCTTTGTTCTTACATTCCCACCCTCCCACCCAAAGGTCAGGAAGAACGTCCAGTTTAGGTGTCTGGTTTGGTTCTCCCACTTCTGTTTCTCTCAGCTGTTACTGCTGTTTTCAGCTACGCCTTAGCATGGATGTTGTGTGTTTCTTCCCGTTGGGATCTGGTGTTGTTTGCAAACTAGATCTGAGGTAAAGGCAGAGGGAATTGTGGGAGACAGGTTGGTCTCGAGCTTCTTCTCGATGCAGAGCTTTGCCAAGCGGCCGACTCGGAGCCGAACCCATGTGTAAGAACAAAGGCGAGATGAACACTCCACATGGAACGTTATGGTAAGGACATAACTTCTATAACTAGTTGGTCGTTTCTCACCCGGGCCCCACGGGTAGTGTGCACGCCGTTCCGTGTCTTTTAAGTGTTCAATAAAAGGTCAGCTTCTTATCGTCGTGTTGTGCATCAAGAAAGGTTTTTTGGATTTTGATTTTGCACTTCATCTGAGGCACTTTACCCTTAGCGACTGATTCGTTTTGCTCCATTATTTTAAATGGTGTGACTATAGCATGTTATATCATGCCCTGGTATTACTCAGTCATCATCAGTATTGCAGCACAGTAGAGGAGTAGACACAAGCCAACTTGCAGACATGAAGGAGGAGGAAGAGGAAACAGCGGTAGCTGACTAGGGTAAGTTTTCCTCCTGTTATCTCTATGCGTTTTCTGTCCTACACTACTGTGATGAGGAATGATCTCCAGAGTCCCTTGTCATTGTTGTGTGTCCTCAATGCAAAGGAATCACCAGTGAACCAAATCCAGTACTGAGGGGACAGAGTTGAGGACTTGGCCTCCTGTCAGGAAGTCCGTCAGAATAGTCCTGACAGTCCTAATCTTTCTTCAGAGATAATCTTGGTAGGACCTAGAAAATATCAATACGTGGTTACAGTAAGGTAGACACTTGAGCCTGTGTACCTATGAAAGAAATGACTGCAGCTTCACAATCCCCCCAATAACCAAACTCTGGCAGAAGTAAAGGCAGCTATGACCCTGGCACAGCTACTCAGCCCTAGGTGCATTACAGGCTATTCCATTTGTTGATCAATGGACTGGTGCAGGTTGGAGACAGTGGTGATACCATGACAGACATAATTGTTAATGCCGAACCCTTCATAGAAAACCTTCTCTGTAGGGCAGATGTCAGTATCCCTTCTTTGGTATTCCAGCCTTTTTATGTGGAACCCTGCACTCTGTATGCCCTTCCATCTTTCTAGATGCCAAGTTTACCCTCTGTTATTTCTTTCCTCCACTTTGGTCCTTCTTCATGTATGTTGCCTGCATCTACATCCATTTTTTTTATAGTACAGTTTCACCAACTGTTTATCTTCATTTTGCACAGGTGTTTAAAACTATGAGCTGCTTCTGTAGTTTATGGTCTGATTCCCTGAGCCACCTTTTGCTTACTGTGTGACTGAGCAAGTCACCTAATCAATCAGTGCTACTGGGAAACTTGGGCTTGACTTCTCAATGGTCTCCTAAATTACATGCCTAGTAACCATCTATGAAGCTAAAGACCTATGAAAGGGGGACTGAGATGTTACCTTTAATAGGTAGGCACCAGGGGCTTTACTATCACAGTGGGACATTTTGCATCATACTTGGTTTCCATTGTTGTGCTGAATTTCTGATTAGTGTACAGAGTACAACGATCACTTAGAATATTTGCATAGTTAACTCAGTAAAGAAGTATTCCAGTATTCTGACATTTTGCAGTATGTTTTTGTGTTTTATTTGCTGCTATACTCAACTTCTGCTCAGTATGTTGAGTACAGTACTGACCTCAAATACTTCTTTACTCAGTTGTCATTACATTAATTATATTTGTCTCCTTCTCCTGAATACAGTTTTTTGTTACTGGATTAATGCCCCCCCCAACTTAACTTTAGACTTTTGTGGAGTAAGTTAATTTACATAAAGATCAAGATGTTTGCGTCTTCACAGCAGGAAACACCAGCTAAGCATATTTTGCCTCTGAAGATCATGATGTAATGAAATTTTCTCTAATAGTACAGTTACTGATGTGGGCTTTCTGGCTAGGTATCACAAGTGGTCTTAAATAGTCATTTGTGTACTCTCTTTTACCATGCAGTTCAAAGAAATGTTTATTTTACATTTTAAGGATAACAAACTCTATACATATCTGAATTACATCTCTATTGTGGCAGTCTTCAACATATAACGTGAATGTTATGCTTGGCTCTGAATCATTCATACTATCATTTCAAAGGCTAAAATTTATAGGAATGCAGGGCTAGACTTGTAAAGATTCTCATGGGTCAGTAATAGTACTTTTTCTAGGAAAAAATCAATGTTGCCCATTAACTGTGTGTATGTTACAGCAGTATATTCAGAGACATATTAAGTTTGGAAAACTTGGTGAATATCTTTAAATGTGCCTTGTATCTGTAAAACTGTCACAGCAGTGTAGTTAGGAAGTATTAGTAAATTAATTAATGGGGATTCGCACTTTATAAGAGGCTGCATTCTGAAACAGGAAGAAAAGAAGCTAGTTCTTCAGTTGGAAGGATCACTGTGGTGTACAGCAGGGATACCATCTGATGATTTACAGTTCCTGAAGTTGAAAGAGCCAGCCCGGGCATGTTTTGGATCTAATCTTAGGGAGGTGTGGGCAAAGGTTTTTCGTTGTAGGGCTGGGCTGAAGGCCTAGAAGGGCTGGATAGTGGAGTTACCTTTAAGGGCTGTGACCCTTGCATTTAAGGTGCAGTTAATACTGTAAATATTCCTGAAGAATACCTGAGCAAAGCCAAGTGGGCTATGCTTTTTTTCTACCAAATTAACCTGTGTTTTTACATATCTGCTTCCAACTTGTTTTAAGACATGATGGTGTTGAAAAATGTGGACATAGGCAATTTGACCATGGATATTTCCCACAATAACCTTTCTTTGTTGCTTATACTGTTTGACCTGAAATTTGAAAGTCAGAAATGTTTTGCTGCTGTTTCTTGATGTATGCTGACTGACCTGATAGGATTTTGTTTTTTCCTGTTTTTTTTCCACCCACAAACATGGAGGAATTATTGCAATCCTTAGTCAATTCTAATGCAGATAATAATCAGAAACACGGGCAGCTACAACAACAGTTGGTGGGACTGACTAATGTGATTTCCATCCCCAGAATTATACCTGTTGTAAAGAAGTTAAACAAAAATGACAGTCATAGTTGGTAACTTTTAACCAAGACTGACTAACTTTACCCCTCTCTTCCCTCCATCTGTTATTCAACATAAACCTGAAACTGGCTCACCTCCGTCTGTCACAGAAGACCAAGTCTTAAAATGTGCTATCAAAAGCTAAAAATACTGCATTGAATAGGTCCTGACAGTATCCCTGGATGCATCTTGAATATTATAAAGTACAACTTAGCCACACCCTTAACAACACTGTTCAATCTCAGCCTCCATACACGTTTTATATCAAGGGAATGGAGAAGAGCTACTGTCATTCCCCTGCATAAGGGAGGACCTTCCACAGACCCATAAGTCTGACCAGCCTTATATGCAAAGTCATGGAAGGACTTATAGAATTAATTAAGCAGGACAAAGGGAACCTCCAAATACTAGACCCATCTGTTTGGATTTGTTAAAAGCAGGTCAACCTGGTGGATTTTTTATTTTTTTTTTAAAAGGTCAGCAAACTAATGTATGAAGGTAAGACTGTACACACTGCATACCTAAACCTGGCCAAACCTTTTGACAAAATTCTCAACTCAGGTGTAGTAGAAAATCTAAATAAACTGGGAATAAACCCCCATGTCATCCACTGGATTGCCGACTGGTGCACAGATAAAATGCAGATAATCAGAACAGGGGAAGTTACCTCCACAAAGAAACCAGTCACCATTGGAGTCTGCTAGGGTTCTGTACTGGGACCCCTCCTGTTTGGGATCTACTTTTCTAAAGTAAAAACCAATACCAAAGGGCTCTGGCTGACTGAAGTTTGCAACTGACTGCAAGCTAGGAACAGTCATTGAATCCCCAAGGGACTTTTCCATCCCGCGGGAAAGTTTGTCTCAAATAAATAACTGGTGTCAAAATCATGGTCTGAAACTAAATGCCAAAAATGCATCTACCCCAGGGAAACTACCACTTTGCCAAAATGTTCCCAAGAGTTGACCCAGTTTTTTTGGGGATTTGGGAACTTATGTGGACAGTGATCTAACTTTTGAGGAACATGTATCTATTGTAAGAAATTCCTTCTATTTTGCACAGTTTATAAAAAAAGGGATTGTGTATAGATCTAGGGAAGTCATTGCCCCCCCCCCCTTTTACTCAGCCCTCATTAGGCCAGTCATTGAATATAATCCCCCCTTTGGCATGCATCTGTCCAGACACATGCAACAACTGGAATGCCCAAAAAGATATCTTACTAAAATGGTACAAAGCGTAAACAACATATCCTATATGTACTGACTCAAAGCCCTGTCACTGTATTCTGTATCCTACAGATTGCTAAGAGGCGACCTGTGTCTGGAATACAAGGCCTTCTCTGACCCCTTAGTGATTTAATAAAAAAGCACTCTGTCTAGGGAACTAAATATCTTCTGCAACATCAACAGAATCGTTTGGAGGGACAAGTATATCTTGCAGACTATATAGCTGCTGTGGAACAGCCTTCCCATCCATATAAATCGCATGTTTATCCCTGTCCATTTTCAAGTGAAGCTTAGATCTGTGGGTGGGAAACAAAAAATTTAGCCCAGGACTGCCCCGTGTATTATGGGTCTATATCACATAGTCGAACATTTACAATTTTGAATGACATATGGTCGAGACGAGTGACACTAGTTATTAAGAAAAAAAATCATAATGCAAGCTTATAGTGGGAAATAGTGAGATGAAGCTAATGCAGTGTGTCTGATATGGATGAAGTTAGTGGAATGTGGCTGGTGTGGATTAGACATGCATGAGTGCCAGCATAGAGTAGTCATGCCTGGGACATTACTGCATAATGAATATTCTTAGCTGTAGAAAAGATGGTAACCAAACTGCTGGACCAGTCTTACAATAAGCTCCCACATGATCAAGGGGAACACATCAGGCAGGTAGTGTCCCTGATGCAGAGCACATTCACATATGCATTGAAGTGCCTCAAAAGTTCTACAAGGGCAGAGTAGGCAGCCCATCTGAAGGCAAGACAGTAAAATGCCATGTCATTTTATCATGTAAGTGGGGAGGAAATGGAGAGAGGTGGCAGGAAGAAATGAAGAGCAAGAAGGGAATACTGCTCTGGGGGAAAGAAGGGTATTCTTTGTTATGGGTACAGGTTCCAGTTTTGGGATTTAAAAAAAAAAAAGGTAGAGAGAGAAAGCAGTAAAGAGAGAGTGCAGATAGGATGGGGGGTGCAGAAGAAGTACACACCATAGACGTATAATGCAGATAGAAAAGGGAGGTATTCACATGATTCTATTCTATATGGTTAAACTAATTTAATGTTGAAGTGGAATCACTGACAAAAAATGTTCGAACGTACAGAATACCAAATGCAAGAAATATTGAAATAATAATAGTGATAAAAGTTTCCTCTCCTGATATTAACACTAAACCCCCCCATAACACTAGCCTCAAATTTGTCTGAATAGTGGCAGTGTTATGGGAAGGTTATTATGAAGGTATGGTGTAGTATTAGGGTTGGGAGAAGGGACAGCATTAGGGTTAGCACCCATTACTAAGAGGCTGCCCTTCACCACCTTAGTAATGGGTGCTAAACTTAACCCTAATGCTGCCCCTTCCCCCAACCATAACCCTACATCTTACCTTCATAAAAACCTTTCTGTAACGCTGCCACTACACAGCACACATGCACACTCAAACATCACATGTATTCCCTTACTTAACCCTGACATACACAAACTTGCATACAGACATACAATACCTATCCTTCACCCATCTCCAATACTAACCCTCACTCACAAACACATGCACAAACATTGTCACCCCCCCCTAAATCCCAGTCACTTGGTTTGACAAAACATAACTTCGACATTTCCACTGCTCAGCTATCCATACCATAGATATTAAACCACACGCCTGTGTCTGTTGACAAAAATGGCATTCAACAAAATGCAGGGGAGCCATTCATACACAGTAGGGGTAGAAATGCAGAGGTAAGACTGTTGCAGTGGAGATTATGCAAACACTACAATAAAGAGGTAGCTGTGCCAAGAAGAGACAAAGCCCTGACTATGACTCAGGTGACATGGATTGGATTAGTGTCTTGGGTGTCTGTGACAACATTAGGGAACGATGAGCATTCACATCCAAGAGAGGGCAAGTGGTGTGGGGGCATTCTCATTGTTGATCCCTGGTTCAGGCTGGGGGCACTAATGTAAGGGGGCATAATCTAAAGAGGTTAAAGGATGGTGGACATGGCTGAGTTGCTGTGGAAGTAGGGCAAAATGCCGCATGTCCTCACTGCATGTCTGCCTCTTGGATCCAACACAGATTTGGTTATGACCAGGGGAGTAAGTAGTGGCAGTAATAGGTAGGGAGCACAGGGGTAGAAAGGCTATAGGATGAAGCAGGAAAATGACAAAGAGTTCAAAAAAAGATTTATATTTATAAGTAGCTGAAAAACATTGGCAATATGAACCACAGAGCATCATCAACAATGAAGAAGTTTGGATCACATAGGATCACCCAATAACAACAGCTCAAAACACAGATGGAAAAAAAACCGAAATAGTAGTCAAAGAATAAAGACAATTGTAATGTTAATCACTGAAAATGCTGTGCTGTGTATTGTGAAGTAAGAGAAAGAGAGAGGCAAAGTTTTATACTGTTAGGATTTGCAAGCAGAAATATGAGTAACATAGAAGAAACATACCCAGACACACTAGCATAGCTAGGGCAGGGTGAGATGGGCAAGTGCCCTGGGTAAAAAGTGTTGTGGTGCACAATCAGCCAATCTAGAACTCTGTTTAATGCAATACCGGCTTTTAAAAGCTGATACTGCATTTGCAGTCAAACCTGACCACTGTAGTGCTCTTTGTTTTTTTTTTTTGAACCCCTAATGACTTGTGACATAGGCAAACTTACCTTTATATAAAATTAATCAAACTATGTTAAGGTCACATTTACAAACATTATAGAATATTTAACAATATATGTGGACTGTAATCTAAGCAACAGTACATAAATTATTAAATGTCTGCCTCCTCTTAAACTTCATTCCTTCTCCAAAACATTTTTCTGCATGCATTGTTCCCACAATTTCCATTTTTTTCTGTGTAATGTACTCCTACCTTTTTCTAAAGATCCCACTTCCCCTGCACTTTCATCTCTGTTACAATATTCAATACTTTAAATTTAGTTTGGTTTAAATTTTGATTTCCATTTTCTAGCAGTTGCTTTTTTGCAGCCAACAGAATTAAACTTAAGGCCTTATTGAGTCTAGATAATTCAGATCTTGTATCCCTCAAAAAAAAAAAATAGTAATTTAGTTGCACTCATTTGCTCATGCATTAATCATGTCAGAGTACTGTGCAGGGAATTTGTAATGTCTGCCAACCCATTGCACTCCCAAAACACGTTCCCAGTTATCTTTTTCTTCCCCGTCACACCTCCAACATTTGCCATCTACCTGAGGAAAAATTCTTTTGGAGTCTACTTGGTGTATAAAAGTATCTATACAAACCTTCCAGGTAAAAATACCAAATCTTCTAGACTTAGTTGCATGTTTGGGAGTCATGCATATGTCTTCCCATTGTTTCTTTATGACTTGCTTATCTAATCTCTCTTCCTAACCTTTTTTGACCTCTTCTGATTGATTTCTTTAGTTAGCATGGAATATTTTAAATGCCTTACTAATGATCCCTTTTTTAACAGCAGCTTGTGTTCTAGATTCAAATAAAAACTCCACCAGTGCAGGTATTTAATTTAGGATTCCCCTCGCCCTTTCTCTTTGTGTATACTCGGGCATCATTGAAAAGCTAACACAACTTGGTATTAATCCCTATCTCATCAAATGGGTGGCCAACTGGTTCACAGATAAGACCCACAAGGTCAAGATGGGCACCACCACCTCCGACAGCAGACCTGTCACTAGTGGTGTTCCCCTGGGATCTGTCCTGAGACCCCTACTGTTTCGTGTTTGCTTCTCAGAGGTCCAGGCAAAGGCAAAGGGCCTGTGGTTGACAAAGTTTGCGTATGACTGTAAGTTGGGTGCTGTCAGTGACTCCCCAAATGATAACATACTGCAAGAGGGTCTCACAGCTACAAATAACTGGTGCCAAAGTCATGGCCTTAAGTTAAATGCAAAAAAAAATGTATTATTGTACCATTCAGCAAAAACATGGTCCTTACTCATTACCACATTAATGGCAACCCCCTAAGCACACAACCTGTGGTGAGAGATCTGGGTACTCAGGTTGACAACAGTCTCACATTCGACCATCATTTGGCAGCAGTAGTCAGAAAAGCCTTTTACTTGGTTCATCTCATAAGTAAAGGGATTGCATCCAAAAAAAAGGAGTTTATTACTTCTCTGTACTCCTCCTTCATTAGACCTTTAATTGAGTGTAACATCCTGTTTGGTATGTACCTCTCCAAACACCTACCCCAACTGGAAAGACCACAGAAATACCTCACAAAGAGAATCCATGGCCTCTGACACCTGTTCTATGCAGACAGGCTCAAATCACTATCACTTTACTTGGCATCATACAGATTGCTGAGAGGTGATCTGTGTCTCGCCTACAAGGCAATATCAGACCCTGCCTACTAGAGATGCTCCATATCCATAACTCCTCACGCATTACCTGATGGGCCTAAATCTAACATGCAACATCAACAAAAGCTGCTGGAGAGGCAGGTTTGTATCCCAGATGCTGCCCTGTCTCTGGAATAGACTTCCCATACATGTCAAACAGAGCACCTCGTTGACCCTCTTCAAGCACAACCTTGATGAGTGGATGGGAAACCACAAATTTGTCCCAGGGGTTCCACCTTTGTCCCTCATTGACGGATGACAGATGCTGACTGAGGTTTCTTTTTTGGGGGTAAACTCTTGGCTGCGCTTGTAAGGCCCCAGGGCCATTAGCCTAGTAACCTCCAATGATCCTTTACTCTATCAGTCTCTGATAGGAAAGACAATCACTAGCCTACATTCCAAATGTCTTGTTGGCCTCTTCCTATTCTGTTACCTTTCATTCACTAATTATTTGTTCTGAATACATTGGATGTAATGTGATCCTATCTCGCCTATATTCATTACTGACTGGCTCGGAGCCGAGAATCTGCTCCGACTCGGCCGCTATAACTAGCACGAAGTCTCTCATTGGCTGGGCTAACCCAGTATCCTAGGATGCACCACGCCCAAACCCCCAGATCTCGTTTGCCGCTCCTAGAGTAACGACGTGGTCTCGACTTGGCTGTGGCTAAGTACCCGCTCTTTTTTGACTTTAATAACTGTTTGCTCGAGTTGTTATTTCCAAAAAGCTATTTTAATAGCTACGTTGTCTGTTGTCCATTTTTGTGATTGATTGCGGTTTTTTTGTGTGGTAATCCTTCTGTTTGGTGGGCTAGGCCTGTTTAAGTTAGAGGGCCTTTGCCCTATCTTGTGTCTTTAGTGTTCGGGTGTTTAAGTTAGAGCCCTTTCCACCCTCCCTCCTTGTGTTGCTGAGTGTGCAGTCGTGTTTCCTTATGTCTGGCAAGGAACAAAAAGAACATAAGCCATCTGGCTTTAAAAAATGTGCCAAATGTGCATATAAAATGTCTTTGACTGATGGCCACACCATCTGTGTTTATTGTCTTGGTGCCATACACTTGCAGGAATCCTGCAGTGTTTGTCATGCCTTCTCTTCCAGGGTTTTACAGGAGAGAAAAAATAAGCTTATCCTTAAGGGTTTGATTAAACCCTCCTTTGAGGAAACTTTAGCGTCTTCTCCCCCCTCAGAGAAATCCAGGTCTAAGACTAAAAGAAGTCTCCAGCTAGTTCATCGGAGCCTCTGGAGAAAAGGTCAAAAGCTATATCTCCTTCCTTGGCTCCACTGGTCTCGGAGCCGCAGGAAGTCTTGTCTGTTTCGGGGTCGGCTTCTTCGACTCCATGGTTGGTGGCACCGAAGGAGGTTGCTGTGGTTATCGAGCCTGTTTCGGCTCCAATCCCTTTGGAGCTGACTCGGAGCTGTTCCCCCAGTCTTGTCTCAGTTCCGACAGAGAAGGTTTCTCGACCCCCTTCTGTCTCCTCCAAGTCCTCCAGGCTGTCTGATTCGGATGTGGATAGGGTGGTCCAGAGGCTCCTCCAGTCGCCAGTGTTAACTAAATTATTTTCGGCTCCAGCCCAGTCTGCTCCGGAGCCAGCCACAATATTGGTTTTGTTTCTTCCTCCTCTGACAACCTCAGTGTCGTTGGAGCCGGAGTCTGCCGAATTGAGTGAAGTCCTTGGGTCGGCTCCGAAATCTCCTGCTAGTCTTTCGGATCCGACCTCGGCTCCAAACTTTTCCATCTCTTCTACAGGTTTCGGTACTCAGGTGTCCTCAGTCGAACCTGAGGGGGGATACATCGGGGCTTCAGGCTTCGGCTCTGAGTCTCCCCCTTGTTGCTTCAGCTAGGGGTACCCCGACTCCGGTCATGGTCTCAGATGCGGGTTTTTCATCCGATTCTGGTGGACCTGCCTTCGAGACTATGAGGAGTGCGCTGGCCAAGTCCGTATTGACTTCACCTGAATCGGCAACTCCATCCCCAGACGCTGCGACTAGAGCTTCTGGTGCCCCCCTATCTCTGGACAGCAGGGCTCCTAGGCCTGAGGATACCTCCATGTGTGGTCCCCTGCTTTCTGAGGGCCCTTCAGAGTCCATGCCTGAGGAGCCTCCCTGGAAGAAGTTGTGTAAGAGGAAGCACATAGACTCCCCAGATGAGTCTGTCACCTCGGACACCAACCTCGATGATGCAGAAGGGTCCTCAAAGTTGTCCTCTGATGATGTTTCATTCTCCGATATCCTGGAGATCTTGAGACAGCGGGGTGACTAGCCATCCAAAAACCCTTCTGAGGAGGAGTCGGTCTTCCTCAAGGCCATCGGAGCCCAGCCTTCCACCTCCTGGGTGTCTCCACCCTTCGATGAATTATTGGATCTTATTTGTCGAAGGGTGTGGGAACACCCTGACTCTGTGGAGCCAGTTCCTAGCCACCCCAATAAGTTCTTATCTGTGCCTCCTGGAAAAGAATTTTTGACCGAGGGAGTACCTGTGGATGCTATGGTGGTGGCGTCTGCCACTCAGCAGGACGTGGCAGAGGCTTCTACATCCATCCATCCTCCTAATAAGGAGTCTAGGAGTATGGATAGGTATGGGAAGCGTACCCTGTCTTCAGCGACCTTTACCTTGTGGTCGCTGAATTACTTGTGTCATTTTACACGATACCCTGTCGGGTAACTTGCCTGAGGCGTTGGCCCAGTCTGTTAATGCCCAGTTGTCTACCTTTTCTTCCATCGTCAACTCGTCCATGAGGGTCATATCTTATGCAGCCGAGGGGGCGGGTAGAGCAGCGAGTTCGGGCATAGCCCTTAGAAGGCAAGCTTAGATGTGCTTGTGTCATTTTGTGGAGGCTTTCAGGTCTTCTTTCACGGACGCCCCATTCGACGGGTCCTCCCTTTTTGGACCTAAAGTGAAAGACACCCTCACTAGATGTGAGCAGGAGGGTAAGACTTTGTCTGCCGTTGGGGCCCGTTTTTTGCTTCCCACTAGACCTTATCCCAAGGCTCAGAGTGGAGGGAAAATGTGGTTCAGAAAGTCTCAAAAGTCTTCCCCTGCCCATCAAAGTGACCCCCCCCTCCAGGGGCAGAGGAGGGGGGAATTTTAATAGAAGGCGTCGCCCTAGAGGCGGTGGAGGTCCCCACAATACAGGAGACTGCGAGTCCTTTCGTGGTTCCTCCTACCAACATCCCTGAGGGATTACCCGACTGTGCATCTCCGGAGCCAGTCGGGGGTAATTTTTCGGAGTATCTTCAGGCCTGGGAGTCCATCACTCAGGATCGATGGATGCTTCGTATCATCACCGGAAGTTACACCATTCCCTTTATCCGTCCACCCCCCCGCCATCAAGGAAAATCCCAGATATTCCACCCAGTCAACGGGATCAGGCAGCAACAGAGGTCTCAAAACTGCTAGGAAAAGGAGTCATCCAACCAGTCCCCGCAGACCAGATCGGATTAGTAACTTACTCAAGATTATTTTTGGTGCCAAAAAGAACAGGGGACTTGAGACCCATTCTGGATCTCAGCCATTTAAACCGCTTTGTAAAGAAGTCCAAGTTCCGAATGGTCATGTTGCAATCCATTTTCCCCTTGCTGGAAAAAGGAGTATGGATGTGCTCCATCGATCTGAAGGATGCCTATTATCACATCAAGATAAACAAGGCTTCCAGGAATCATTTACGCTTCCGGCTGGGAGCCAGTCATTTTCAATTCCGGACCCTACCCTTTGGTCTCACCACAGCCCCCAGGGTGTTCACCAAGTGTCTGGCAGTGGTGACAGCTCACCTGAGACATCTAGGATTCCAGGTGTTTCCTTATCTAGATGACTGGCTCCTCACCAGGCATCTACTTGTTCAAGCCACGAGAGCTACTGTCGAATTGGGCCATCTGCTAGGGGTTTCATTCAACTGGGCAAAATCTGTATTGCTGCCATCACAGTGTGTTGCCTTTATCGGCGCAGAGCTAGACTCTGTAGAAATGCGAGCTTTCCTACCGGCAGAGAGAATAAAAGTGTTACAGGCCCAAGTTCTGGCTTTACTACCCCGGGAGAAAGCCCAAGCCAGGATGGTTCTTCAGTTGTTGGGATCAATGGCGGCTACCATTCTTCTAGTTCCGCTAGCCAGGTTACAAATGCGAATACTTCAGTGGCTCCTTTCAGCCCAGTGGTCATACAGGAACGTCCCTTGTCTTATCCGATTCTCATCACAGAGAGATGCCGGCAGGATCTGTGTTGGTGGCTTCTCTCGTCCAACCTGAATCAAGGGAGATCCTTGAGCCCCCCCGTCCCCTATTGCCACAGTAACCACGGACGCCTCCCAGATAGGGGGGGGGCATTATCTGGGCGAGACGGTTTAAGGTAAGTGGCAAGACCATGAGGTTCACTTGCATATCAATGTTCTGGAGATGAGAGCAGTGCTTCTAGCATTGCAGGCACTTCACAGCTCTCTTCCCAGGGGAACTATTGTGATTCTTTCCGACAATATGTCGGTTGTCTGGTATCTGAACATGCAGGGAGGAACCAAGTCCTACCCCCTTTGCAGGGAGGCCATGAAAGTGTGGAATTGGGCGATCGCTTCCCAGTGCTTTCTAGTGGTGACGCACATTCCGGGGAAGTCCAATGTGATAGCAGACAGGCTGAGCAGAGCTATTCTGATGCCTCACGAGTGGTCCCTGAATGATCGAGTGGCTGCTCAGATCTTCTCCAGGTGGGGCCTTCCCTGCTGTGACCTTTTTGCCAGCCCCCTGAATGCGAAGTGCAGCAGTTTTTTCACTCTGATCCCCCCACAGGGGGAGTCACCCAGGGATGCTCTAGTCCACAATTGGCCCTCCGGTCTGCTCTACATCTTCCCGCCGGTCCCTCTTCTTCCAAGAGTGATTCAGAAGGCTATCTGCTTGGGAAGCAAGATGATTTTGATCGCACCACTCTGGCCCTGTCAAGTTTGGTTCCCCTTCCTTCGGAAGTATGCGGTGGATGGTCCTTGGATTCTGGACCCAGCTCCAGACCTATTGACTCATCAGTCAGGACAGCTCTATCCATCCCTACAAACTCTCAAGCTCGCTGCCTGGCTTCTCCACTTCCGACCTTAGTCAGACAGCATATCCTTACCCCGGAAGTAGTACATATTCTGTCCTCCTCCCAGAAGTCTTCTACTAGGAAAATATACTCTAGTAAATGGAAGAGATTTGCAATTTGGGCTCAGCCACCTGATCTTGATCCCCTTACAGCCCCTGTGTTGGCGGTGTTAGATTTCTTAGCAACACTTTTTAGACAGGGTTCGGCTGCCTCCACTATAAAGGTTCAGTTGGCAGCAATCTCTAATTATCATGTTGCATATGAGCCTTCCCTCATGGGTCATAAGCTGTGTAAAGCCTTTCTGAAAGGAGCCTGGTTGCTTCGCCCTCCGGTTTCACAACCCGTTTTGCCATGGGATTTAAATGTGGTGCTCAGAGCTTTAACATCTTCTCCCTTTGAGCCAGCAGCCTCTTGCGAATTGAAATTTTTGTCATAGAAGACTGCCTTTTTGGTAGCCATAACTTCAGCCAGAAGGGTATCGGAGCTTCAAGCCCTTTCTGTTGAACCTCCTTATTTGATTTTTCATAAGGACAGAGTATCTCTGAGACTTAATCCTTCCTTTCTCCCTAAGGTCTCTTCTGCCCTTTGTTTCCACCAGTCTATTGAGCTTCCGGTCTTTTTTCCACGGTTTTCCAACAAAGCGGAATACAAATTTCACCAGTTGGATGTGCATAGACAACTGAGGTTTTATTTAAATAGGACACAACAGGAGAGGAACAGATCGGTTGTTTGTGTCCTTTTCGGACAATAGAATTGGCAGATCTGTAACTAAGGGCACCATAGCTAAGTGGATTAGGGACTGCATCTCATTTATTTATGCATTAGCGGGTAGGCATCTTCCCTTTCCAGTTAAGGCGCATTTTACCAGGGCTATGTCAATTTCAGTGGCTTTTCATGTTAGACTATCCATAGATGAGATATGTGCAGCGGCTACTTGGACTTCTCCACATACCTTTATTTCTCATTACAAACTGGACGTGGCCTCTAGAGGTCGGGCTTCCTTTGGTTCCACAGTGCTCAGGAGTGTTTTCCAGTGAGCCTCCCAGGATTTAGGTGCTAGGGACGCTGTCCCGTCAGTAATGAATGTAGGTGAGATAGGATCATATTACATCTTTTAGTTATGTACTTACCATAACGATAGATGTATGTGATCCATCTCGCCTACATTCTTACGTACCCGTCCTCCTTCCCCCTACCTGTTGGACTTGGAGGAAACTTGTATTCTTTTCTCTCCTCTTACATATATATCCCTGTGGTGTGGTGTATGTGGGAAGATAATATTGGGGCAAACAAGATCTGGGGGTTTGGGCATGGTGCATCCTGGCATACAGGGTTAGCCCAGCCAATGACAGACTTCGCGCTAGTTATCGCGGCCAAGTCGGAGCCGATTCTCGGCTCCGAGCCCGTCGGTAATGAATGTAGGCGAGATGGATCACATACATCTATCGTTATGGTAAGTACATAACTAAAAGTTTCTTTGCTTGCTTCCTTTATTAAACTCCAGCCCTCTCTTGTATATTCTGTGTACCCCTAATTGCAGTCATCCCTGTTGGCATAATCTCCTCTCTTCATTCTCATGTTGGCTTAGTTCTTAGAATAATTTGTGCTACTTTATGAATAAAATGTTCTGTATAGTTATTGTTATTCTCCTTAAGGATCTGGATCCAAAATCCCAGTCACTCCTCATTTCTTGAGCTTCCCTTCTGTTTCCTCAGCATCCTTTTCCCCTTTGAGCTGTTGATTTCTACTTGTGTTATGTACAAATCTTAGCTGTGTATCTCTGATATATCCATTTAAATCAGATAATCCTAAACGTCCTTGTTCCATTGGGAGGACCAACTTATCCTGCTTTATTTTTTTTCCTTCTTCACCTACCAACTAAGGTTTTTAACCTCTATTAATTACTGTCCACAACTTCTCCCCTGGTTGATAAAAATATGCTTGACCTGGGTATAAAACTAAATGGACTAAAAACATTTTTACTGCTTGTATCTTGCTATTCATATCAATAGGTGAGAGCTTCTTCTTCTCAGTTTTTGAATGATCTTTTGTTTAGTCTCTTCCCGCATATATTTATCTGCCATAACCAAATCCTTTTTAATCTATACTCCTGAATACTTCATTTTGTCATGTCCCCATAACTGTAGGTATTGCTAGATCAATTCAAGTGTGGGCACACAGTTTATTGCTAAGGTCTTTGATTTATCTTCATTAATTTTGCATTCTCAGAGTATCTCAGAATACTCCACCACACTGAGATGTGCTTTTCTGGTTCCATCAGGTACATAATATCACCTGTGCCAAAGGCTGCAGTGGCAGACATCAGAGGACATGCTTGGGCTTGAGTTCAGAAATTGCCAGAAGACAGCAAATTCTAGATGCTGGATACACCTGATTTACTGAAAACCTTACTCAGTCTTCCATGATACACATCACCCAGGATTTTATTTTCATTTTCAGAGGACCTGTCCTGTTTCGAACAGCTCCTTTCACAGTAAGCCTGGAGTTGTTCAACAACCTTTTCCCCAATAAATATGGCAGAGCAGGGCATCCATCCCCTTCTCTATAATTTCCTAAGATACTTCATAAGTGGCCAGAGTCCTTTCATTTTTTCACTTAGTTTGCATTCTGTACGTGAATACAAAGTGTCATGTTTCTAATAGGTATCTTTATGCGTCTTTGCCAGTCATGTTTTTCAAAGATGATACAGTGAATGCCATTTATACATATTCAAAGTGCAAGAGCAAATGTTGCTAAGTAAATAATTAACTAGGAACAGTTCTAATCCATAGTTTCCTGTGTTAAGATGATAATCTGTATTGGGATCCACTTTATTCCATCTGTTCTGTCTGACTAATGGGTCTTCAGGCTGCTTGTTGGTGTTCGAGCTTGCAAAACTAGTGTTCCAGCTGTTGCTCCAGACATTTTCCCTCCCACAATGCACCTGTTCTGATTAAGCTCATGTCCCTCAGATGTTATTTGCTGCCATTGTGTTTGGATGTATTTAGCCGCTCAGCTAAGTGCTCCATTGCCTTCTAATATTTTAATGGTTTAACAAGATTAGCATATACTCTGCCTTTGTATTACTGGTGCCATATAGTGCTGTTTGCTTTTTTATCATTATTATACTTTAGAATTTCTTGAGATTGTATAGTTAAATTCTCCATCGACATCTTTGATCACTGAGATCTGTTTTTCTTCATTTGTACCAGACCTTACTTTTCTTTAACTAGTTTAGTACTTAGTCACTGTTTTATTTTGTGTGTGTGTGTGTGTGTGTGTGTGTGTGTGTGTGTGTGTGTGTGTGTGTGTGTGTGTGTAATGTGTTGTTCTAGAATCTTCACTTTGCAAGATAAAGATATGGGAAAGAAAATCTTTAAGAATTGTCAAAAATGTGGCCACAAAATACGCCCCCAGGATGGCCATGATCTGTGTATTTATTGTTTGAGGATAGAACACATAAATGTGTAGTGCTCCATGTGTAAGGCTTTTGGTCAAAACCCTTTTTTGATATATAGAATAAGTTGAGGATAAAGGGGCTTCTTCCTCCTGAATCTGATGTGATGAACCCAGGAAGACCTCTGACAAACCAAAGCCTTGAGACAAGCTGGCCAAAGAGCAAAGAGTCAAGGAAAAGAAAAGCCGACGATGAAGCTTTTTCAGTACTGAAAGTGGCAAAACAGGCCTCCCCTTCAAGGTTAGAATCAGAGGCCCCAACTGTGGTTTCTGTGCCCTTGGATCCTATTGTAATCTTAGAAAAGTCACCAAAACAGAAGTCAGGCTAACCATAACCAGAGAGGAAGCACTCCCAGATTCTCTCAAGATCCCCTTCAGTTTCTTCATTCAGGTCTTTCAAGTCTATAAGGAGTACTTCAAACTTTGGATTTGGATTGTATGATGAGGACATTCCTAAAGATGCAAATAGAAATAGGTGTCCTGCTCCCCCTCAGCATCAAGGATGATGAGGACAGGCCCTTCTTCCCATATTTTTGCTCCTTTCCTCACCCATACTTCAGACTAGTTACATACACCAGAGTGTGTTCTTTTGGTGCTGAGTGGTTTCTTACCTTGGCTGTCAAGGTACTGTATCTGTCTCGCTCACCTCTAAGATTTTTGGAACGTATTGGAACTCAGTCTTACTGACTATGTTGAGTCCTCCACACTGTCTGTGGGGCTGTCTCTGGAGTTAGTTTCTCAGTAGGAAGGGGGACTCCTGGGACTCAGCAGATATCAGATTCACTTTTGAGGTTATGGACAGGATGATTTCTTCTCCACTGAGATATGAACCTCAAGCTCCTCAGGCATTGGTTCCACCTTTGGACACCTCTTTTGTTGCTGTTCAACGTACTCGTACAGTACATTCACAAGTCAAAGCTGACAATAAGCCACAAAAGGGCATCCCATGTGGTGTCACAGTCCTCTGAGGACTCAGACAACCCACCATCTGATGTTCCAAGAAAGAGGACATGCAAAAGGAGGCACTTGGATTCCCAGTCGGAATCAATTATGTCAGACATGGTCTCAGAAGATACAGAGGGATCCTTTTGGTCTCCCCTGGAGGATATTGCCTTTAGCAAGGTTTGAGAGCTCATGCACCATAGAAGCAATTGGCCCACAGACCCCCCCCCCCTCTCTAGATGAAAAGGTCCTGTTTAAGGATTATGATTTGTCTTCTTCTACTTCTTGGGTGCTTTTTCCGACAGACCATCTCATTGATTTGTCCATTCAGAAGTCATGGCAAGAGCCGATTTATGAATCCATATCTAGAAAACAAGACAGAATTCTAAGACCCCCACGGACAGACAGTACTAGGGAGGGTCCCTAAGTTGATTCAGTTGTTATTTGCTGTTAAGAAAGAGCTGACAGAGGGTACAGCTAGAGTCCGTCTACTAAATATGGAGTCTTGTGTAATGGGCAGATTAAGGAAGCAGGTGTATGTTTCTGGCACTTTTGCAATTAGAGCCTTAAACTGTTCCACCCACATGAGCAAATTTTAGAGGGCTCTACACAGGCACCAATTTGAATGCCTGAAGATCACCACCCAACACTAGATTCATGGAAACAAATAGAGGTCATCTTAAATACCATTTACAACATTCATGTAGCTCATGCACAGTGCAGCCAATGGAGTAGCTCAGGCAGTGGAGACGGGCATGTGTATGAAGTACCTTACCTGGCTCCACTTATGTGATTTTGCAGGCAATTTCAAGGTATCCTTTACCAGTGCCCCATATGACGGATTCTGCTTATTTCGTCCAACAGTCAAGGAACCTATGCAGAAGTGTGAGCAGGATGGCAAGACATTATCTCTGGAAAGAAGATGATTTGCAAACCCTCAGAGACCTTACAAGCAGAGTCAAAAGGGACCCAAATCACTGTAGTTTTGAAAATGCAGGCATTTTCCTTTTGAGTACACTTTTGACAGGAGTGTCCGAGACATGGGGATATCATGGAACATTTTCTGATTGGCAGCAGTCCCATCCCTGAAGAGCTACCTGACTGCTCCCCTCTGTAAGCATTCAGGAGTCATTTATCCCTCTACTCCTCTGCATGGATGGCCATCACTTGGGACACCTAATTGACAGGGGTAATATCCTGAGGCTATTACACATACCCTTTTCGCAAACACCTTTCCAGTCCCTTGGCTGCTGCTGGGCATGCCACTTCAGCAGCTAAAAAAAATGGTCAGATAGGAAGTTCTGTCCTTGCTAAAAAAGAATCCCATTCAGGAGGTCCCAACAAACCAGAAAGAATCAGAATACTGCTTGAGATTCTTTTTCTTTCCCAAAAAGATCAAGGACCGCATGCCAATTTTTAGCCCTAGGTCACTCAACACCTTCATAAAAAAAAAACCCACTCAGAATGATCATGGTGTAGTCGATTCTGCTGTGTGTTCAGTCAAATGACTGGATGTGCTCCTTGGATTTTCAAGACACATGAAGATTGTTTGTTTCCTGGAGGTTCAGTTGCTTCTGAATAGAAGCCAATCATTACTCATTTATTTCCTTGTTCTTCAGTCCTACTATCGACCCCTAGATGTTAGGTGCATAGCAGTAGATGTAACTAACCTGCAGTTCCAAGGAGCTAATGTGTTTATGTAGATCAGTATGTGTGTGTATTGTGACTTTAAAAAGCATTTCAGAGTGAGTGCACATGTTTAGAAATAAAGAGCATGTGCAGGCAGCAGTGCCATTTTGAGTGAACTGCCAGAGTGTTAACATGTATGAGTGCACTAAGTCTGTTTATAAGTTTAAGTTACTAAGCCTCAGTCTGATGTCTTTGTATGTAATAAAGCTGCTTGAACTGAACCCACAACTGTTCGTCTATTTTATCCTGACCGGACAAGCAACAATTTCCATATCTGGATGATTAGCTCCTGACTGCCACGATGGTGGAATCCTTAATGAAGGCCAGAGATTACCTTCTTCAACTTTGTCTGTCCTTAGGAATCTGTCAACAAGGAAGAGTCATTGCTAAAGGCTGCTCAAGCCGTTCAGTTCATAGGCTATCTAGACACAGTTCACAGCATGGTCTTGTCTTCCTCTGGATATGGTCTAGACCTTACACAGTTCAATCAAGGATAGTCTTCAGTGCAGCAGACCTCCCACTTATCTTGTTCTCCGTGGCTGGGCCTCATAGCATTTAGTCTTCTAATGCTCCAGTTCACCAGTTATCACATGGTCAAGAGATGACGTTGCTTTGCCAAGGATGGTTTGCACCTGTCCCAGCTACACTTTTGAATATTGGCTAAAACACTGCCTTCCACCATACTGGCTTTTTTAGACAATGTCAAAAAGACAAACCTTCCAACTTAGCAAAGTCAACCCAAGGGAATCTGAAGGTGTTAATGCTCAATGCTAGGAGACTAAACAAGAGACTTCAATCCCACAGTCTCTCTGCATCTTGGATAGTGCCGACATCTGTGTAGTTACCGAGATGTCATTTAAAGGTGTGGAGAGCAACCCAGTAGTGCAGGATACAATGACTTAGACACATTTAGACCAACTACTACACAGGCAGGAACTAAAGGTGTCTCAATCTACATCAAAAATAAATATACCTCAAGGTTGATAAAGTAGGATGAAGCACTTGAGCTTCTCCATGTACAAATTATTGTAGGTAGAGTCCCATATCATGTCCTTGTGAGCTGTAGATCACACTGTATGACCCATGAAGCCTGTAGCTTATACTTTGACCTATTGGAGACACTTACCATTCCACCCTATGCCATATACATGGGGGACTTTAACTACCCCTCTATAAACTGGGAATCGTACATGACCCCAAACATGCAGGCTGAGTAATTCCTGGACACTGTAGACATAAACACCTTGGATCAATTAGTCTGTACACCCACTAGGGGGTGCAAACACACTGCATCTGGTACTCTCAGTTATGGGAGAACACTGCTACTTCCCCACCATCTGTAGTGTCCTCTTTTTAAAGTTAGGCCATAAACTGTTTCCTTCAAAGTAAAAGTCAGTGCTTTGACTTCAGCAAACCCTGTAACAGTTAGGAAGTACTCTGTCAGACTTGCCTATTAATTGATTACCTGACAAAATTTCAAGGGCCTCCAAACCTGGAAAACACAGCTGCTGATGCAGAATTGTACAAGAAACTCTGTACAGTCATTCTGATAGATGCAGAGACAGCAGAGCCTACCAGAAACAAGCCTAGAGCAAAGTCAAACAACCCTAGTGGAATCCAAATCTAAACAGATTGTACAACAAAAGCAAAAAAAAAGTTATAGCTAAAATTAAGAAGTACAGTGCCCAGCAGGATAAAAATTATCTCATTAGGTTAAACAAGCAAATATCTAAGAGGGCAAATTAAGTCTTACCCAAGTTATTTTTGAGGTAAAAATAAGTTTGCCAGACCAAGGTCAAACAAAAAAGGCTTCTAAAGCCTCAAAGATGGTGCACAATAGTGTGCAGAACTAATTGTTAATGGAGCCAGAAGATATAGCAGATCTGCTGGGTGACAAATTCATCTCCAGTATTTCCCCCCAGCTGCCTCTCAGGTAATACTATCAAACATAACCCCCCAATTATCACTAAATAGCAGGTCCTAAATTTACTGAGTCTAAGAACACTGCATTGATGGGCTCATTTAATATCCCAGGATGCCTCCTAAACAGCCTGAAGCATGATCTGTTTTGATCTCTGGAGTCATTATTTAACCATAATCTCCAGATAGGCTTTGTGCCATGTAAATGGAGGTCTACAATAGCCATCCATCTGCAGGAGGACAGTCCATCAATGCACCATGGGAGCTACAGACCCATAAGTCCAACTAGTTTCACATGCAAAACTGTGGAAAGAATTATCATGGATATGGTTAATAATAACATAGGATTTCAAACACTGGATCCAACCCAGTTTGACTTGTTCAAAGGCAGATAATGCTTACTCAACTTGCTGGATTTATATGAAAAGGTCACCAAGGCAGTGGATGAGGGCAGACAGTGCCTACTGCCTACTTTGGCCTGGCTAAGGCATTTAATAGACTATCTCACTCTAGCATTGTAAGCAAACTCATAAAATTAGACATTAACCCCTATGTTCCATGCTAGATATTAGATAGGACCCAGGAAGTAAAGAATAGAGGAGACCACCTCCCAGAGACTACCCCCGTCTATGGAACAGGCTCCCCATCCATGTGAAGCAGAGTTCCTCCCTATCCCAATTCAAGTGCAACTTGGAAAATTGGATGGGAAACTGGAAATTCATCTCTGGTTTGGCAACTGTGTTTCTAATGGACACAGGTAAACCTGTAAATGGTTCATTTCTCAGGCCCATGCTTATACTTATCAAGGGTATCAGAACTTGTCAGAGATTTGGGTGCATGGCTAGGCTTAAAAAGGCCCTTGTGGTCGTTAGCCTAGTAAACAGCTATGAACAAAATGTCCGGTCACTATCTTTGTCCCTTGGGGATTTGTGCTGGGCCCACTCCTTTTTGGCATTTACTTCTTGAAAGTCAATGGCATTGTCAAAGGCCTCTGGCTGACCAAGTTTACAGAATCTCCCCAAGACACCAACATTCTACAGGAAAGGCTAACACAGACAAATGACTGGTGTTAAAGCCATAGCTTAAATAAAACTCATTGCCAAGAAATACATAGTAGAACCCTTTGGGAAGTCATCCACCCTAGGTACTACCTCACTGATAACACGGAGCTAACAGTGGACCCAATAGTGGACCCAATAGTCAGTGATTTGAGGGTGTGTGTGAATAGTAACCTTACTTTCGACCAGCATATCTCTTAAGGCCGTCAGGAAATCATTCTTTGTTACTCAACATTTAAACAAGGGCCTGACATCTAGGTACAAGGAGGTTATCATTCCTCTGTATTTGACCATCATCAGACCCATCATTGATTACAGTGCCCCTTTTATGTACCTGACCAGGCACGTGCAGCAAATTGAATGTCCACAGAGGTTTCTTACAAAAAGAATACAGGCTGTAAACATGTCCTATGCAGATTGCCTCAAATCCCTGTTTCTATACTCTTGCTTCCTTTAGACTTTTGAGAGGCAAACTGTATCCTAGCATACAGGGCATTCTTGGATCCTACTTTAATCGACCTTTTGCACATCCATAAAACTAGTAGCATCAGAACTACTTGATCCAAGGACTTGAACTTTACTTGCAACATAGAGGTGACATGCTAGAGGGACAGGTATGTGTTTCAGATAATTTCCCTCTTCCAGAACAATCTTCCCATCCATGTGAAGCAGTATTCTTTCCTAACCCCATTCAAGAGTCACATGGCCAGTGAATAGGAATACGGAAATTCACTCAGGTTTAGTACCTATGCCTCTGATGGGCAGATGTAGTCTATAAATTATACCCTAGCTTAAATATACCCCATAAAATAACCTCTAAGGCTCAAAACTCATGCAGGATGCATTTAGGATGCATGGCTAGGCTTATGTGGGCTCCAATGGTAGGTAGCCCAGTATACACCTTCGAACCTGTGAAAATTGGACTATTACAGTGTTTCTTACAGGCTCAGTGGTCTCAACTTGCATACCACCTCTACTCACAGATCATGTTGACCAACAATTACCAAGAAAATTTACTTTGGTGACTCTCATCCCCACATGTTTACATGAGAAGATTCTTTGTACTTCCTCCTTGGCAGTGGTAGTCACCATGGATGCTTCTATGTTGGGATGGGAGGACATTTTCAAGGTAGTATGGTGCAAGGTGTGTGGGGTATTCATATTCCATATCTCCAGGATAGTAGCGCAGCATGATGCCCCAGAGATCATCCATGCGCAACTATCAGCAGGCAAAACCACATTTCAAGTCGTAGCCGGTTATAGATCGCCCACCATGTCCCAAGATGCTCACTCTGCATTCCTTGAGACATTGGAAAATATAAAGGTCCTACCCAATACCATAATCTTGGGTGATTTCAACTACCCTGGTATAGACTGGGCGAACTACCAATGTTCTAACTCCTATGCTCAGCGATTCATAGAATTTATAAATTCAAATGCCCTTGAACAACTAGTATGTTCCCCCATTAGAGGGGACAACATATTGGATTTAATCATCACAAATATGGGCGCCCATTGTACCACACCCATTATCACTCCCTCCTTGGTCAGATCCCACCACAAACTGATAACCCTGGACATCCTCACCCCTCCACCTCCCCCAGTCAAAGAAATCCTAGTCAAAAACCTTTCCAAAGCAAACTTCAAACTACTTTCATCTGAAGTAGAAAGCTTCACTATTCCCTTGCAGAAGGATAATGATATCCAGGATGCGGAATCCTACACCAAGGCACTCTATATGCGTCTTCAGGATTGCATGGACTGTGATATCCCAAATAAAACCAAGACTCCTTCCTCAAGCAAGAAGAAACCAGTCTGGTGGACCCCGGCCATAAGCAAACTTTACAATAAAAGGAGGAGACTTATACAAAAAATGGCCAAATCTCAAGTAGAAAAATCATGCCTGATCAGCATTAGTAAGAAATTGAGGGCCCTCATCAAGTCAACTAAAGCTAATTTTGAAAAGAAAGTTGCCAAGGATGCCAAGGATAACCATAAGGCCTTCTATGGCTACATCAAAAACCTAAATGGCAATGTTCAGGTCTGTTCTGAGCTAATACAAAATGGAACAAAATACACTGACCCTTCTGACATTGCCAACATCTTGGCTGACAGGTTCAGTGCAAATCCCCCCCCCCCACCACCTACAGGGCCTTTTACCATTCCAGGGGATTGTGTAAGTCCAATTATTACTGATACGTTGGTTAACAAGGCTCTATCTAAAGCTAAAAACACTGCTTCCATGGGACCAGATGGTGTCCCAGGCTGTATCAAAAGGACTTAACCCCGCATCTTAATACCCTGTTCAGTCTCAACCTCTCCACAGTATATGTGCCCATAGAATGGCGCACGGCAACAGTGGTCCCGCTACACAAGGGTGGGGCCACAACTGACCCTGGGAACTACCGACCAATAAGCCTGACCAGTCTGATCTGTAAGGCTATGGAGCGAATCATTATGGAACTCATAAATGGAGAGATTGGGAACCTCCAGTCGCTGGACCCCACACAATTCGGCTTCGTCAAGGGCAGATCATGCCTCCTGAACCTGGTGGATTTCTTTGAGACAGTTACTCAGGCTATAGATAAGGGAAAGGAGGTACACATGGCTTACCTTGACCTTGCTAAAGCATTTGACACCATTCCCCATTCAGGTATTATTGATAAGCTCACCAGCCTGGGCATAAACCCTTACGTCACAAGATGGATCGCAAACTGGCTCTCAGACAGATCCCATAAAGTAAGAGTAGTGGGATTTATGTCCGAATCCAGACCAATAACGAATGGTGTGCCTCAGGGCTCTAACCTGGGGCCCCTCCAGTTTGGCATATACTTCTCAGAAGTACAGGCAAGCACAGAAGGGCTGTGGCTGACTAAGTTTGTGGACGACTGCAAACTGGGTGCTATAATAGAGTCTCCGGCCAACATGGAGATCCTCCAGAAGGGCCTAAATGAGACTGATGCATGGTGTCAAAGCCATGGTCTCAAGCTAAATGCAAAAAAATGCGTAGTAATCCCCTTTGGAAAAAACAGAGTACCTGCAAACTACAACATAGGAGGTAATCCCCTGAAATCTAAAGAAGAAATAAGGGATCTAGGGACCCAAGTAGATAGTCAGCTTTCCTTTGATAACCATATCGCCAAAGTGGTTAGAAAATCCTTCTATGTGACCCATCTGATCACGAAAGGGTTCGCATCAAGATCCAAGGATGTAATGGTGCCCCTCTACTCTTCCCTCATCAGAACCATTATTGAGTACAATGCACCAATTGGAACGTACCTGGCTAGACATCTCCAGCAGCTGGAGAGACCACAGAGGTACCTAACCAAGAGGATTACTGGCCTCAAACAGTTGCCCTATGCAGCACGATTGAAAAAGCTAAGACTGTTCTCTGTTGCATACCGCTTTCTCAGAGGCGATCTCTGTCTAACGTACAGAGCCATGTCCAGCCCAGAATTGTTGAACATGCTCCATCTTAGCAAAACCAAATCTACTCGAGCTACACGCTCTAGGGATATAAACTTCAACACAACAATGAATAGAACATGCTGGAGGGATAGATTTCCTTCACAGAGACTTCCCTTACTATGGAACAAGGTCCCAATCTACATAAGACAGAGCCCCTCACTATCACTCTTCAAGAGGAACCTTGATGAGTGGATGGGTAACAGAAAGTTCACACCGGGGATCACACCAGCAGCACTACTAGATAGGGGCCAAGGGTACTAGCTGCTAGTACAAGGGTCTAGGGAACTACTAAAGGGGCGGTGAATACCACACAACGTGGCTGGGCTAATATATGCCTTCAGGCAGATAGCCCAGTACCAACCTATAAGGTGAGCCTTTACATCAATATCTTAGAGTTGAGGACGGTCCTTCAAGCATTGTGGAAGTTTTGAGTACCTCCCCTGAGTGTGACTTCCATTCAGACTGACAGCATCATGGTATTGGTTGTACATTAATGAAAGGATTCAGCATTATGATCATATAACTGCTATTTTGCTTCAATTTTTTTTGTGTGTCTGAATTATAACTGTACCTCTGAAATATTAAGAATGGCTATATGCTACATGTAATGTCATTAATCATTTTAGAGATGGCAAGTGGGTTTATAAATGTTACAACTCTACATCTTTAACCATGAAAAGATGTACTATAAGCATGACTTTTGCCTGCTTGCACTCCCTAGGGAGGAGTCTCTTGCTTATCACTTGTGACACCTAAGCAAGTACCTCATGAAGTTCGATTCTAGCACCTAACAAGCATGTGTTGCCATGTGAACTTGCAAGGGGAATTCAGCATATAGAGGCACACTTTCCCTTGGGGGATAGCAACAGTCAGTTTCATAAGAACCACTTTGGGGTTGCTCTGCCAGGAAAGAGGGTAAGTGGCCCTACAGAAGTAGCAAGCTGGACCACTGTATAACAACAGACTCTTACCAAAGGACAGAGTGGGCATTTGGAATTTCCAGGCATTAATGAATGGGCTGCAGTGCTCTCACCTAGCCTGGAGAGGATGCCTGTCCCATGTCTTTCCAGAATGACTGGGCTGATTAGGTGAAAGAAGAGGAACCATTGGGCAGATCCTGTGGCTGGAGGGCAAAAAAAAAAAAAAAAGAGAGACTGAAAATCGGATGTCTTTTGGATGTTTCCTCAGAAGGGATTTTCAAGTAAAACAGTGAAAACTTTTTGAACTTTTCCAATCAGTCCCTAATATCTGCCCAGAATTTCTCAGGATCCTGGGTTTCATGCTTCTATGAATTACATGACTCTCTTGGACAAACTTCATATGAGAAAAAAATCACTGATACCTCAGATTCCTTATTCATTTTAGATCCCTGTAATGGGATTTTTAAGAAGGGAGCTTCTGTGGTAGGTAAACCAATTTTCTGTCAATCCTGGTCTCCCCTTTTCCCTTCCAACTCCTTCTCAGTCTGTTATGGTTCTTTGCTTGATGAAGGCTGTATCTAATAGGGGAAAAGTGCAAGGTCTGTGGAACAAATAGGACAGACAAAAGTACATAAATGTCAGAGAAGTTGGCAGTAATCAATGCTGTAAAGACATTAAACCATCTCTGGTGTCAGGAACCTTTGCAGGGTATCACATATAACACTGTAGTGATGTGTATATAAAAAGTAAGAGAGTACCAGATCTTATCCCCTTTGCTGACTTGCTGCATGTAGTTTACATTTGTGAGGGTCTGTTCTCAATCCATCTGTTATAATGTTTTGCTCTAACTGTATTTTAGGAATTGATCCATCTGTGAGGAGCACCTCAAATAAATCTGTTTGCCTACTTTCAAAACAACCAGTTAAATTCTGCTCCAGGACTCCTTGCAAACAGAACTGTAAGAAAGATGCTTTCTCATCCTCGTGGATGAGAATGTTCTCTGCCTTTCCGCTTGTACCCAGCATTCTTCTAAAGCTCCAGAAGGGCTCCACAAATATAGTGATGCTGACTCTGTTTTGGCCCAGGCAACAATGGTTCTCCTTTCTTTTAAAAACGACCAAGAGCAATTACCACACACTTCACCACAGACTGGATTGATTATATATGACTGGAGTTGTTTGATACACCCCAACTTCAGATCACTTCAGCTGACTTCCTGGACAGTAGAATTTTTTATTCCTTTTAGACTCCTTTTTCTGAGGATGTCCAGTAGGTACTAAAGGAGGGTAAAATCCTGCTACTAGGAAATCATACATGTGTGAAAGTGGAAAAGATTTTTTTAGTTTTGGCCAGACTAAGAAACAGGACTGGATGTCTCTGGTTCTAGGATATTTCTGAGGGTTTGTTATCCTCTGGCCTTTCTAACACTTCTGTCAAGATTTATCTTTTAACCATTTCTACCTTTAGAGTCCCTCCCTTTCTTCCTGTCTTCAAGTCGAGCAGTTATTGAAAGGGTGTTGTATGTACTTATCTGGCGAGAAAACTGGTGGTACATCCTTGTGATTTTAACTTTCTGCTTGAAAAGATAAAACGTCTTGTATTTGATCCAGCTCATCAGGCTAAATACTTATTGCTAGACATAGTATCTGGTTTGGTCCTGCTAGGATATATAAAAAAAATAATAATATAATGGTTACGTTTATCATTTTGCCTCATACAAATGGTAGCAACAAATTGTATGTTTTGGTTTGTTTCAATCACAAAAATACACATTAGTCCTACAAAGTCTGACTTTACAATTGCAAAGTGTCTAGCAATCATTTTTTCTACAGACAGCATCAGAACCCATTGCTAGACAGTATTTGGTTTGTCCCTGCTAGAATAAAACAAAATAATATTGATGATTACATTATTTTTTTCCTCGTATTGTCATATGAACAGTAGCTACAACTTGCCTGCTTCAGCGAGCTTCACCCATATCCATTAACCCTGCAAAGCTAAAGTACAGCAGCAAACTGTGTGGCCAATCATTTCATCCAAAGACAGTCCCTGTACTCATTTCTTAAAATCCTGTTTGCTGTGACAAGAAACAGAACAACAGATGCTACTTATACTGACTTTCTGCCAGGCACCCAGTGTGTGTTATAAACCTTGGAAAATTTTAAGATAAAAAAATATTTCTTGTAAGTTGTAATTCAAGCATTTTATTTCGTAATGTATGAGGTGCAGAACTGTTTATTTTTTTTTTTAATTCTAAATTAGTTTTTTCTGCTGCTTTTAGGTTGCTCAGATATAACTCAGTACAGAAACAATGTTTGTTAATAAATATACAGAGTTTAATTAAGATGTTCATCATAGTGATCACTGCTGCGATAGCCTTGGTTATACGGGCTGTATCCTGCATAGGATATATCAGCAGGCCAGCTTCCAAACCTTGTGGTCACCTTCCATGTGCTCAAACCATCAGTCAACTCATGCTAAGATGACTAATAAGACAAGTATGGGCACCAACCCCCTTCAGAGCTTTCCTGACACAGAAGAGTACTCTCCTCTGATGTTTTTGAGGATCGACGGTCAGCTAGTGCTATTCTTTTGCTGGGCAGATAAGTCCTCTTCGGGTAAAAAAAAAAATCCATGTTAAAAAAAAAATTTGTAACACTTTCTTGTTCAGTAAAGTTATTTTAAAGCTAGGCGTTTGTGTTCTAATGGACTGTCGGGAATATATTGAAGTTTTGAAAGAGCACTGTTTTTTCATTTAACGGAATTGAAAACTTTTTTCCTGTGGATAAATTGTGTTTTATTTTTGGGGGCTAGCAAAGTATTTTTATTTGCAAAAGTCACTTTTAAAGACTTTGAAATTTTACCAGTTTTTGGCTTATAGGATCATAGGAGGTTACTAGGCTAATGGCTCCCAGAGACCTTAAAAGCCAAACCAAGTTCAACCCATGTTCCCAAGGGTGTCTGGTTCAAGCAATCACTAAAGTCAGCACCTATTGCCCCCATTTAATGGGGATAGTAGTTTGGGCCTGCAGGCCTCAAACTCATATACTTGAACTTGGGATTCTGGTGCTCTACCACTAGACCACCATAGGAAAGAGGCACCATGTTTGGCTTGACCATGGAACAAACTATTGTTCCCATGGTCAGACCTTCTTCCTGTCACAAAAAGAAAAACTTAAGCCAACAGCCTTTGCCACCACAGCAGGAAAGCAGTTTTTGTATCAGCCGCAGGTGGCTGGCTCTTCTGTGGCCATTAGTTGTACCTCAGACCACTCATCTTTTATACCAGATCCCTGTGGTGTAGCACCTGCAACTACTGCAGACCATGGGTTAGCTATGTCCTCTGTGGCTTTTGGGGTCCCTTCGGTGAGCAAGGGAGAACCACTCCTGTCAGTCCTGAGAGAAGGAACAGGAAAGGCTTCCTTGTTTTCTCAGAATGTTTTGCCCATCCCTGGGGAAGCTTCTATTGACATTAGTAACACTGTTGGCCCAATTTTTCCTGTAAAAAATAAACAGAAAACTAAAAATGTATCTTCTCCTCCTCAAATTTCCTTAAGCAGGTGTAGTTTACTGGGTGTGGCTCGAAGTTTAATTCAGGCTACTGATTTTTCTTATAACGTATTTTCTGGTAAAAGACAGAGGAATACGACTTTTCCTGAAGAGATTCAAGGTTCTGAGTCTGGACAGGATATCAAAGGGACAGATGTAGGGTTTTCTCCTCAGATTTGTGATTCAGATTCAGAGGAAAGCTCAGTTTCTGAGTCTCCATTGGGAGGTTTCTATTTCTCTGAGACTATTTCCAGAAATGTGCCAGCGTTTACAGTGGAAGAACACTGAGGCTTCTCAGTCCCTCAGAAAATACTATGAGCAACATGTTACAGAAAGAATTTCCAGATCATTCAACAATTCCACCAGTTCTGTTAACTTTGGAGGATGTGCGTGTGTTTCTGTGTGCGCGTTATTGTCATCAGTTTTCCTGATAGGCCAGCCAGCTGCCCCTGAAAAGGCAGACAGGATGTGTAAAGTCTTTAATCTTGTATGTTTTTATACACTCTTCCCAAACCTGACCCTGCAGATCAGTCTGTAGTTAATTGTAATGCTGCTAAACATTTAGATAATTCCTGTACTAGTCTTTCTGATAAGGACGGAATGATTATTGAAGTATGTAGAAAAATGTATGCTTCTGCAACTGTGATTTCCAGGATTTTGAATTGTCAAGCTTATATGTTAGTTTGTTCTAATTGTGGAGGTGTATGAGGAATGTTTTCTCTGCAGTTTCATCATGTGAGGAAGAATCTGCTTTAAATAATTTAGTTTCTTCCACTGTACAAGTCACTATTCATTGTGTGCATTGTTTGTATGACTCATACTTCTTCTTGGTTATGGCCACTGGTACTATTTTAAGGAGGTTTGCATGGCTGCATTCTCAGAACCTCCCAGATGATGATAAAAACGAGATTTTTAATTCTTCTTTGGATAGAGATTTAGATTTTGGATCCTCTGCTGCAGAGATAATCAAAAATGCCTTCCTTTTCCAAGTTTTATAAGAGATTTTATAACCTGCCATCCAATTTTGGCAAAAAAGAAAAAAACTAACAGTCTCAACAAAATAAAGGTGAACATATTTTTAAGAAGAAATGACAAGAGGGTTCCAAAACTATTTCTGGAACTTCCCAAAACTAAGGACAGTCCATCATGTCAGAATGACTATTTAAGGGATCTTGCCCCCCCCCCCCGGCAACCCCATTTACCTTCTCGAAAGTCTGAATCTCCACTTTTATCTTTGAGAATATAAATTTTTAGACAGATTGGTTCTGAAGATCATTCGCCAAGGCTACATATGGCAGTGAAAGGATATTTTTCCTTTTCAGGGGAAATTCCTCATGCTCCAGACCAGACTCTCTTGTTTCCACATGTTCTTCATCACATATTGTCCTAAGGTGTGATAGAAACAGTTTCTTCACCCCAGTTGAGGAAAGATTTTTATTCAGAGATGTTTTTAGTGCCAAAGTAAAAGAAAATGCTTAGAGACCACTTCTGGGTCTTTTTTTCCTAAACCAGTTTGTGGTCCTACCTACATTTAAACTAATGTCACTTTGCAAGCTGTTACCTTTTCTTCCTCACTCAGCTGTCACTTTGCAACCTGTTACCTTTTGTTCCTCACTTAGCTTTCCATGTCAGATTAGATTTGAAAGATGCTTATCACATCCCTGTTCATCCAGATTTCAGGTGCTTCTTAAGGTTTTATGTATCTGGATCACATTATCAGATCTGTGCCTTGGCTTTTGACTATCCACTTCACTAAGTGTCTTCCCAAAGTGTCTAATTCCAGTTATAGCTCACTGCAGGCTTCAGGGTATCCACATTTTTAATATTTACATGGCTTGCTTATGTGGCGGTGCTGCGGTAGTGTTGTCGCCTCACAGTAAGACACTGTCCGGTTCAATTCTCAGCTATGGAAACTATGGGAACACAATCCTCTTTCAAGGAGTCAAAACAGACAAATGCTTGCTTGAAATCTCAGCTTGTGTAAAAGATCTTTCACGCAAGACAGAGATTCCTGACACTTTCAAAAAGACTCTGCAAAGATAAGCAAGCCATGTTGTTGTGTCTTTTCGGCTTTTCCCGGTTAAGGGTCGCCACAGCAGAACTCCGGTCCGCTAATGATGGCCAGTAGATTTTTATGGTGCCAAGTTGCCAGCCCGACGCCCAACCTTCAGCGAAGGCACGCCCATTCACGCATGTCTTTCAGAGACCACTCGACTGTGGGGAGGACATGCAGACTCCACACAGAAGGCACTCCAGCTGAGAACCGAATAGGAGAACCTCTTGCTGTGAGGCAACAATGCTAGTACATTTGTGTAAGTAAACCTACCATAATAGCAGATCAAAATCCACATCACACAAAGTGTTAATAATGACTTCAGAAAACCAAAACCACTGTTGCCACAACAGAAAATAAAAAAGAAGATAGCTGTAGTGTTAAAAACATTTATTAATATGCTTTTGTCACCAGACTTCTTCAGAAAATAACCAACACACTTATCCCAAACAAGTTCCTTGTTTAAAAAAAAACTAAATTGAACATTTAAACTAAATTATCAATAATTACACATTTAAAATGACCTTGCTATCATAAAAACTTCCTTATATTATTCAAAAACATACTCATTATTATAACTTTCAATCTTTTCTCTTTTAAAAAGCACTTCATATTTATACTTTCATTTAACCCTGGAGCTTGAGCAATCTTATTTGCCATTTGGTTTCTATAGTTTCTAACTTTTTATAATCCTTTCCCCTCAAATCTAATGAAGGCTTTCAATAACTGAAAATAAAAAAATGTCTGATACTTATCACAACTCCTGGAATGCTTATGTAAGGCATTGTTAATATCTTTTGTTCTAATACTATAAAAATGCTCCTTAATATGTCTCTGTAAGCTGCGGGTAGTCATATCTACATAGTAACAAGGGCACCCAGAACATATAGCAATATATATACTAAACCAGTGGATTTACACGTGTATCTTTCTTTCAGGTATATGGTAAAATTTACAGCTTCTGTAAAAATGTACGTACAAATTTTACACATGCCTCACTTATGCATACCTGTTTGCTCTATTTTAATTATAGTGTCATGCTTGAATGATCACTGCTGCAGGATCCCGCCTTCCACCCCTTCCCCTTGCTTTATGGTGTGTTGTTTATGTCAGTGTGTGGATATTTATTTTTTGTTATTCCTAGCAATTTCCTTTCAGGGCTTAGCCCCCTTTGTCTGCTGGCATGAAGGCTCTGAAGGGCTTGGTGCCCAAACCTGTCTTTTTAGTCAGCTCGGCTCAAGCTGACTTACGTTTTGGGCCAGTGGAATGTTTTTCTGAAGCTTTGGAAGCTGGTTGGCATTATATACTTTGCAGGCTATAACCCATATAGCTAAGGACTACTGCAGCAATGATTATTTGAATTATGTTATGGTAAGTTTATTTACATGCTTTTGTTCAGACTGCAGAATCCAATTTAAGTGCACAGCCTTAGCAGCATGGGTCTTGAAATGTGATTAGATTGTTAGGATCAGCAGACAAGGAAATAATCATTATAGTTCTTTCTGTTTACTGAGGAAAAAAAGAAAAAATGCACCAGCTTAAAACACTGTATTGCCAAAAGAGGTGAGCAGTACAGTGAGGCCTTTAGTTCCCGTACCGCCTTGAAAATATTCAAGGTTATGTTTTATCCAGCTGTCTTATAGGTAAAAATCAACAATATTGTGCATACCTCTCTGAAGGTATTCAAGGTTATGTTTTATCTAGGGTTCTTATAGGTAAAAATCAACAATACTGTGCATACCTGTCTATTTTAATGCAAGAATTCTTGACAAAGCCACGGAGATCAAAATAGTTGCTGTCCTTTAGACAGTGTCAGGACATAGCTCTGCATCACAATTCTAAAATATTCCTTTATTTTGTTTGAGAGAACAAATTTACTTAGTCAGTAACCTACATTTGAGCTAAAAGAAAAATTCTCCTACCGTATATGGAAGCTGGAACATCAGGGAACAGTGAATTTAAAGAAGATTGCAGCAGATTTGTTCTATATCTTTCCTACATGTGCTTTCCATGAGGTCTGGGGTTTCTCGGCCTGCTTTACCTTAATCAAACAAAAGAAGAAAAGCTACCATGTCAATGGATCCAGAACACATGGACTCGCAGATTACTAAAGCAAAATACTCTACAATTGCATCTCCTGAAAAAGAGACTATTCCCAAAAGGGCAAGAACTGGAAAGCTTCAGGAACCGACTAAACCCACTGGTAAAGTAAATGCCAAGCAATCTAATCTAGAAGAACTGAAAATGGCACTTCAACCTATTCAAGCAGCAATACAAAGCTTCTCTACACAATTACAAGCATTTGGAGAATCCATAGACAAAATACTTTCAAGAATAGACATGACAGAAGCAAATGTTGATAATGAAATCAAAATAGAGCAGTTACAAAAAGACCACAATTCCAATGTCAAAACTATCCTAGATATGCAGCAGAAATTATTGGATCTAGAATAGCCAGATCCAGGCGTAATAACTCATAATAAGAGGCATACCTGAGTGGATAGATCATAATAATTTACTAGAAACAATCAATATCATTTTTGCACTATTCCTAGATAAAGATCCAGCTACTGACCAAATTACAATTGAAAGAGCACACAGAGCCCTCAGACCATCATCGGAACTTAATAAACCCAGAATTGTATATGCATAAATATTGAACTTCCAACATGTTAAACTGTTAGCTGCAACATCTAAAAATATATTATCTGGAGTGGTTCCAAAATATTCTTGTCTCCTGACCTCCCTGCACAAATAAAACTGGAGAGACAAAAACTGGCTCCATTTTGTGGATATCTAATCAAAAAACAAATAAAATTTCAAATGAAATACCCCAGTACATTAATCTTCCATCACCAAGGCAGCAAAATGTCAGCATCAAACAGTAAAGAAGCTATTTCAGTTTTCACAAAAGCTTTCGATGAAAGTCCAGATCCAGCAGTGCAAAATTGCTAATTTAATACAGTTTATGTGCTACCCCATCCATTTAACTTAATTTAGAGAGGTTACCTTGATCCCTCGAGTAGTCGCTCAGTGTTGTTAGGTTCTGCTGAGTCCCTATGTTTTTTTCCCTGTATGGTCACGCTATGTACTGTTAGGCCAAGTTCCCTCATGGTTTCGTAAAGGACTACAATCCCCTTTAACCTGCATGAACTTTAGCATGGAGTTAATCTTTGACCTTTGTTTTTTTCCATACCTCCTCGGTCCCTTAAAGAAACAAGCTTCTGAAAACAATGACTCTCACAGAGGATGAACATTACACAGTGCACAAGGGGAAATAACATCTACTTCTCAGTAAACCTTATCAAACATAAAACAAATGCAAAAATATATCATAAAATGAATAAAGGAAAAGGAGCCCTTACAGTACCTTGTGAAATGCTGGTATGTATCTACATTACTTCGGTGGTCGAAGTGACAGATGGGAAAGTTTTAGTTTCTTCGACCCCAATAACTGTTCCAGGTACAAAGCCATACAATTTTTTATATAATACCTGGAAATACAATATCATATAGTTTGCATATACCTAGTAAGGAGCATTGATCATCTGAGACAGCTTGCTTCTTTTGCTGCTTAGTCTGAGATAACCTCGATCAGGAATGTAAGTGTCAAACTGCATGATACAGTTATGAATAACTTGCAAACAAGGGTCAGCTATGAACATTTTTTCTTTTACAGAGTTATGTTGCTTCTTCAATGCCCTGGTTCTTAATCGACTTAGTTATACCTTACTTAAGCGAGAAGGAAAATACTGTTTTTACAACCAAGATGGGCATCTAAGGAATATAATATCTTTACATAATGTCTTTTAATATGTGATTCATTATTTGGTATTTAGTCACTTGGAACTCAGATGTCATTACATTTATGCCCTTTGGAATAATGTTACACATAGTTATTGTAATAGCATACTAAAAAAAAAAAACTGTATATGTACACACACTCAAGTTTACTTAATCCTAACTGAGGTGTATTATCTTTGCTAATAACCGATGTTCGAGATATCCACTGGTCTTCCAACATACCTTCACGCAACAAAGCTATTTGGTGGCAGTTTAATTCAAATCTCTTAAAGAAAAATGACATACTCACAGAATTGGAATCCTACTTAGACCAATTTCTTTATACACTAAATTCCCTTTCTTCCCCATTAGACCTCGCTGGGGCCGCCACAAAGGCAATTAGAGGGTTTCTTATTAATAAAGCTTCGTACTCTAGAAAAAACAACATCAAAAATGAATCACTCATAAAAGGAAAAATAGGACAACTGGAAGATGAAATCCAAATAAATTAATCAACTGAAGCTGAGAAAGAAATAATTCAACTTCAAGAGAAACTTTTATCCTTACATTTCATTTCATGAAATAAAAACCTTAGCCAAATACTCCGAATGGGCCCTTTTTCCTCCTAAATTCTTAGCTAGAATATTAACCAGAAGGAAACTTTCTCCCTTCATTTCTGAACTCTCTCTCATCAAGGGAAACGATCAAAATACACATGAAATTATTACCCTGTTTGAATCACTATATTCACAGCTATATAGCTTTCCGGACGGTCCTGTAGACAAAGAGGAGCTAAAACTTTTTTAAACAACTTAACCTTCCCCAAACTTACTGAAGAGCAACAAGACATCCTAGCCAGGGAAATCACAAAACAAGAAATTACTCTCTTCATCAATAACCTTCAAACCGAATAAATCCCCTGGCCCGGATGGATTTATGGCCGAATTTTACAAATACTTCAATAAGAAAATGTCCGACATCCTTCTTCAGCTTTTCAATCACATTATTTTTCCTCTGCACTATTTATTGACCTTTCAAAAGCCTTTGATATGGTCGACCATAATATGCTTATAGACATTTTAAAAGCCCAATCACTTGACCCACAACATTACAATGGTTTAAATCCTATCTGTAAAACAGACCACAAACAGTACTGTGGGATAATAATCTTTCTAAATCCCTCCCTGTGAACACTGGAGTACCCCAAGGCTCTATTTTAGGACCTCTACTCTTCTCATTGTTTATTAATGACCTACATACCAAAATTCCTCAGGCCACCTGCATACAATATGCAGATGACTCTAATTTGTTCAGCCAAGTCCATAATCTCTCTCCAGTCCCTCATCCAAACAGTATTTAACAGTGTTGAAAATTGGTTCATGCAACACTGCCTCCTCCTGAACCCCAAAAAAACAAAATTATTGCTCTTTGCTCCTACTCATAAGTCACCTCAACTACACTTCACTATAACCTCTAACAATGCAACTAACATATCCCCAGACACTTCAACCCGTCTTCTAGGAGTAACAATTGATAATAACCTTGGTTTTGACGACCACATTAATTCTACTATAAAGTCTGTCAACAAAAAACTAGGCACCCTTTACAGAATCAAACCCTTCCTTTCCCCTTCAGCCATAATAACTTTTGCCCAGACCCACCTTATCTCTACCCCATTCTATGTTTCTGCAATATATACCAATCTAACAAAAAACAACCTCACCAAGCTTTCCACCAGTTACAATAACATAGCCAGATTTGCCAGTGGCACCACCTTTAGAACTCACCACTGTCTCAACCTAAAACAACTGGGATGGCTAGAACTGCAGAACCAACTACTTTATCAACAGCTTGTTATCACCCAAAAGATCATTTACCTTCCTAATAATACCCCTATCCTCACTAATCTGATTACACCTTACAAAAAACTTGCAACAGTACGCTCAACTAATAAGTTTCTAGTTTCCATTATTAAATCAAATAACAAAGCTGGGGACTCACTTTTCACCAACACAGTAGGTAAAATCTGGAACCAGCTTCCTACTGAACTTTCCACCCTTGCTTCCACTCTTCATTTAAAAAAAAACATCTTAAAGAATATCTTACAACTCACTGGCTTTGTCCCTGCTCTAACCCTGACTGATATCTTTCACCTTCCTGCTCTCTCTGTACTTCTCTACTCTACTGTTCTATATCACCTATCTGTAATTAATAATTTCCTTCATAGTACTGAAAAAAATATATATGTTTTTTGCTCTCTGTATTTGATCTTAGCTTAAACATACTAAATTACTCTGTAAAAATTTTGTTCTACACAATGCAGCTAATATACTGTAATTCACTTTACTATTACTATATATTGTATTCTTTGTCACTGCTGATGCTTGGAGTTTTTCTCCCCGGGCCTCTACTGAAAATGGGCATATATCCAGTTAGACTGGCCCAGTTAACAAATGTAAAATAAAGTAATAAAATAAATGATCCAATTCAGAATAAAAGATACTCACTTAAATGCAATCAGAACTATTTTTATTTTAAAACCTAACTCCGATACCAAAAACCCATCAAAATACAGGCCTATTTCTATTGTCAACTTAGACATGAAGATCTTAGCCACAATTCTAGCTAATAGACTTAAAACTGTCATCAGCAGTATTATATCACCTGAGCAATCAGGTTTTATTTTACATAGGCAAACAGTTGACCATACAATTACACTAGATGCTATGATCTCACACTCTATCCTTGCACAAACCCCTATATATACCCTAGCTATTGACGCATCCAAGGCTTTTGACTGAATCAGCATAGACTTTTTGTTTGAGATTCTTCTTCGGTTCAATATACCTAACTTTTACATTAACAACACTAAAACTCTTTACTCAAAAGCATATACAGTTCTTCTGATAAATAAACAAATATCCAGAATTGCTATTAAAAATGGTGCAAGACAAGGATGCCCCCTCTCCCCCCTGCTATTTAATCTATTCATTGAACCTTTATTCTTACTAGTCAAACTGAGAACATATCACCATATTCCTACCTTATATAACACCACAATACCTCTATCCGCTTATGCTGATGACTTAAACATTTATTTCTCCCTCCCTAACTCTGATTTTGAAAAAGTAATGACTTCCATAGACACCGTCTCTAAATTTTCAAATTACAAGTTAAACCGAGACAAATCTTTAATCTTTCCAATTAATATTTACACCCAATACCCCAACTTACTAACCTCTAAAAGTATGGGAGAAAGGAAATTCACCCTGGGGATCACGTCAGTCACCCTGCTAGACAGGGGTCCAGGGAAGTAAATAGTGTGGGAAGAAATAGCCAGGGAATTGTTATGGCTAGGCTTGTATAGGCCCTAGGGCTGATAGCCTAGTACCAACCTATGAACCTATTAAACAACAAATCAAATATTTAGGAATGTCATTTTTTCAGGACCTTAAGGCATACTACCAGGGCAATATTACTAGTGTTTGGTCAAACGTTCAAAATGATTTAAACAGATGGGCTAATCTGAAACTAACCTTCCTCGATAGGGTAGCGATCATCAAAATGAATATACTAGCTAAACTTCTTTCTATTTTCAATGCAACCGATATTATCCTACAAAACAATTTTTTCAAAACTATTTATTAATTTCTGTCGAAATTTATGTGGTCCCCCAAATCTGTTAGGATTAGTTACATTAAACTCTCATACCCAAGAGATCAAGGCGGCCTAGGTTTGCCAGATTTCAAATTGTATTATGAAATCATTAATTGCAGTAGGATAATTAATATAGCTACATTCTGTAAAAATCCCACTACTTGGCATCCACCTTGGGTCAAACTGTATAATTATGTCAAATCACTAAACTTTAATCCTCTCCCTTCATAAATAAAGATAATCTGTGTAAAATCAAAATACATAATGGCATAAAAACCTGAATAGTAACTCTACAGAAACTTTTTCATACCTTAAAATTAATTTTTTTTAATTTATTTTACATTTGTTGACCGGGCTAGTCTAACTGAATACATGTCCATTTTCAGTAGAGGCCCAGGGAGAAAAGCTCCAGGAAAACATACAAAATTAATAGAGGATATAACAGAAACAATGTAAACAGCAGTAATTGTTACATAAAAACATTAGACTAAAACATTTTTTTTTTTTAAGAAGATGAACTACTCTTAGTAAATGTAGCATAATCAAAATATTTTAAGGGTAGTATACTAAAGAAGTTATAGTATACTTGTAAACATTGAATTTATATGCAAAACCTAGTCTATAGAAGCATTTTAGGAAGGTTGTAGTAGATGTAGGTTGAAAAATTAGAGTCAAGAAAAAATGTTAGGGTTGGTACAAGAGCATAATCCCAGCCTTTAATACTTTATAACCCCTCCATCTTAATCCTAACTTAAAATTGAATGGGAATATGCTAGATTTGGATCAATTCCCCCTTCTGAAGGATAAAAACATTATGGACCTCTACCTCTATATGCATCCTTCTATCTCTGAGACAAGAGTTAAGATGAATCGCTCCAAACAATATTTTATCATATTAGGCAAATTAGAGAATTATACCATATAATTTTAGACCCCCTCACAGTAACAGATAAAGACATCTCCACATGTAAAGTACTGTGGAACTCACTCCTTCTCAAAAGAAAATTATTTCAAACTACTGTAAATTCATTATGACCTTCAAAACACAAAAGGAGCCCATATACTCTCTACTGGATGAAACAGGATCCTCTTATCACACAAGAGCAAATATCGAATGCCTTTAAATCTGACTCCAACCTCATTCCTCTTAAACTTAAATACACTCAGCTTATGTTACTGAATAATACATATCTTACCCCGAATATAATCAACAAAATATATCCTAACTCTTCTCCTCATTGTCAATTTTGCCAAAATCAAATAGGAGATATTCTACACATATTCTGGAGCTGTAAATGCTCATATAAGCTATGGTATGCCTTAAGAGTTCAACTAGAGAAAATAGGCTATGAAAAATCAACTGTCTCTTGGAAGTTTGTTCTCCTACATATACCCCCCCCCAGGTCTGACAAAGTTGCAACTTAGAATCTTAATATCCATCTTCATGTTAATAAAGTACTACATCACACTTAACTGGAAAAACATGAATTTACTATCCTGGGAAGGGTTTAAGATTCTTGCGATCAACCACATAAAGGCACACAGGTATATATTTTACATTCAGAAACAGAAACCATATCTTAAGGAGTTTTGGAGGATGTTTTTTATCATATATTAAATTGAATGTAATTGTACTCGCATAATATGCTTCAGTTCTGTCCTTGGGCATTGTATAAGTGTAAATAGTGTTGTCTGTTTACTATTCTTAAGTGTTGTTGTATGTAATTTGGTTGTACTGTTAATGTAAATAAATAGAGAATTTAAAAAAAAAAAAAAGAATTCTTGACAAAGCCAAAAATAATTGAGGGTAGTGGTGAGGTGGGGACAGTAGTACAAAATCAGGGACACATTTTAAACATTGATCTTAAACATAAAAAATGGCTTGAATAATAGAGTTTGCATGAGCATGCAATTTCTGAGGGATATGAAATCTGAAGCTTGAATGCTTGTTATTATGTAGTGACTTCAGTCCTCGATGATTAACCAGAAAATCACATCTTTTATGAGGAACAGACCACAGTATGAGGTAAAAATATGGACATTCTGTGAAATTCTGGACAGTTGAGAGGTTTGATACTGTGGTCATGTGGTACATAAGCAGAGGGGCACAAAAGTCATACCAACTTTTTACACCAGACATGCAGGTAATAGGATCTAGCCTTTTCTGTAGCTCTCCATTTGCTTGCAGTCCAGTTAGCAGAAGAAAACAGTATGGAAATCATTGTGTTAGTAGACAGTTTAAGATAAGCAGTTCATAATAATAATAATAATAATACCCATTTGTTAGTCAGGTAGGTCCACTGGACAGGCAGTCTCTTTTAAAGGGCAATCTGGGAGCAATGTCTCATTACATGACTTACTCAGCGTCACACATTAGGCAGTCATTGGTCAAGTGAAGGCTCAGGGAATCAAACCCTGTACACCAGGAACAGCTGACAGTCTTAACCCTCTGCCAGACTTGTAACAGTACATGTGGCTCAACATTGCAACTTAGTCTACAGTTGTTTAGTCTGCTGATGAGGATCAGGGACATTTCAGACCTATTTGTTTCCCCTTTGCCTTGCAGGAGAATGTGCACCTTTTCATTTACTAGGCCAGGTACCACAGTGCTGTGATGAAACTATGGAAAAGCCATCTTCTCTGTGCACCTGATTTATATTGCTCTTTCATCATGGAAGTCATCATTCTATCTTCTTATACAGATAACAATTTCATTCACTTGCATTGGCTGGAGGTCCTTCTTATCCAGCAGGCAGGGCACTTCTCATTGCAGACTGAAAGTTTGATCCAAAATAGACAAACATTCTCAAACATGCCAGATAATTAGGATTTTTAAAAGAAGCTACACTCTCCCTACTAAGAATTCAAATGTGTCTGCTTAAAAACAAACATTTTCATTGGTATGACAGAAGATGAGTGCTAAATCTTGTTAAGCTTCCTAATACAGTAAAGTGCTTTACTCATTTCTTAGACACAGGCTTGTCCATTTCCTTTTTATGTTCATAGGTACTTAACTAGGCTATTCATCTGTGTGGATCTTTAAAAACCTAGGTCTGCATTTCAATGGTAATTAGCCCTTATATTTTTCAGTATGACTCGCAAAGACTTGATGTGATGTCAGTCCCGTGTTTGTTCTCACTTAAGGATCGGATCGATTGATCAGATCCATCTCGACCATTTTCCAAGCAAGAGGTCTTCAACAAAGCTCGTGGGCTTCCTCCTTTACCCATAATGCAACCCCTAGCTTCCTCAGATCTTGTTTACCCCCAACAGTTTTATAGAGAAGTTATGCATATGTAAATATATGTATACATGTACGTATACATGCTTCTATCAGTCAAAAAATTTAGAAGACTAAGATTTCTGAGACTATAAGGCCCTGTAGCATCGAATTTGTACTACTTGGTTTTCCAGGAGTATAGGCAGTGGGTATGGAGGGAGTAGGTTGTGAGAATAAAGGACGAGCTGGACAACACACATGAAACATTATGGTAAGTACATAACTTCTTTATGTGATGTTGTCAATCTCGCCTTTATTCTCACTGATGGGCCCTCCTCCCAAGCAACCTGACTCTTGGGTGGCTTATGGGAGAATATTCCACAGAACCATAGAACTAAAGAGGCTCTACTCCTAGAGGCCAAATTCACTTTGTAATGAGTAACAAAGGTATGAGGTTTTTGTTCCAAGTTGCTGCAGCACAAATATTATCCAATGGCAGTCTAGCTTGAAAAGATCTAGCTACAGATCTTGTGGAATGAGCTTTAACAGAATTTTGAAGGAGTCTGTTCTTTGAATTATGAATGTAGGATATACATAGTATAGTGTAAGCCATTTAGATAAGGTAAATTTTGTGACTGGCTGACCCTTTTTAAAATCAGAATATGAGATGAAGAGCTGGTCTGATTTTCTAATTTCAGAAGTTCTGTGCAAGTAGAAATGTAACTGTTTATGAACATTTGGGAGATGCAGTGAACATTCTCCTTTATTTTGAAAGTTAGGAAAGAAAACTGACAGCTCTATAGATTGGTGGAGGTTACTTTCTGACAAAACCTTCAGCAGAAATGAAGGGTTAGTGTGTAAAGAGATACTCTCCTTATGAAAAATTAGGTGTGGGGGCTTGGCAGACACAGCTTGTGACTCAGAAACTCTTCTGGCTGAAGTAATAGCCACTAAAAAAGAGTGTTTTCCAGGAGAGGTATTTCAACTCACATGTAGTCAATGGCTCGAAGCAGGAGCAGATGATGTCAGACAAGATGAAACAGAGATCCCAGAGAGGGTCTTAACATAGTAGTCCCTTTCAAAAAAGCATTACAAAGTCTTTGTGACATGATTCCACAACCATTTTCCTCTATATGCAAATTGGAAATTGCTGCTAACTGAACTCTAATAGTTGCTGCCGCAGCTTCTTCATTGAAAAATTTTGTCAAAAACTTTAAAATAGAATGTAAGGGCACAGAAAAAGGGTCTGTCTGATTATCGTTGGCCCATGTAACAAATCTCTTCCATTTACTTCTGTAAATTCTAAGTAAGCAGTGTGATGAAGAAGGCTGTCCTTGAAATAGTGGCTATGTGGTGATCAAGGGAAAGGTTCCCACATCTCTAACTGTGGCTTCAGTTTTCATGGGGTATTGTCAATGTGATTGCTACAAAGGGAGTCATGCTTTCCAAAGGATATGATTATACATTTCTTGACATTTACTTTCAGTCCATGGTTTTGGTGTCAGCCAATTATTTGGGACAAGATGTCCTGTAGAATCATAATTTCCTCTCTAGAATTTATTATGGCAGTAAGTTTACATTCACCTGCAAACCTGGTCAGCCAAAATTGGCTTTGACCTCTGACAAGTACACATTCCAATGACTGAACCCTGGGGCACTCCACAATTAATATGTCTTTTGGAGAAGGAACTTCCTGTTTTCTCTTTGTGAAGCAGTTTGCTGTTCATTGCTGTTCAGCTGGTTACAGAGTAGTTAACATTTAGCTGAGAGAGTTTGTGATGCCTGAGTGTGAGATGATGTTGAACATCTTTGCAAGGCCCAGAGTGCGTGCAATGATTTGTCTTCTTCTGTTGCCTCAGTGACTTCTTCAAGTAAGTCAGCCAGGTTAAGTAGGCAGGGCCTGCCATTGACGAATGCAGACTGTGTTAGGCTGAAAGTCTGTCTGTTACCAATATCCCTGTTTATTAATTCCATAATGATCCTTTCCATAGACTTACAGATTAGGCTGGTCAGGCTTATGGGTCTCTATTTACTCAGGTCTGGTGAAACCCCACCTGTGTGCCAGAAAACAGCTATTGCTGTCCTCCTTGTATGTTATTCAGCCCCATAGAAGTAATTTCTTTTTCTTTTTTTTAAGTCAAGAAATATCTTTATTGAATTATCACTTAATGACATAGGCAAACTTACATTTATATAAATGAAAAGAAATCATATTCACATATGTTCAGTTGCAAACATTATATATCACATATAATCTTCTATACAGTCATTATCCATCTAACATTAAATAGCTCATTAAATTCCTGCCTTTCCTTAAACTTCATTCCTCCTCCAAAACATTGTTATGCATGTATGGTTCCCACAATTCCCATTTTTTCTATGTGATTTGCTCCTGCTCTTTTCTAAAGATCCAACTTCTAATTACTTTTTTATCTCTGTTACTATATTCAGTATGTCTAGTATGGTTGGTTTAGACTTTGATTTCCATTTTTTGACAGCCACTAGAATTAAACTGAGCAAGGCCTTACTATGTCTAGGCAATTCTGATTCTGTATCACAGCTCAAAAAAAATAATTTCCTTAGTTACACCAATTGCGAACCCAGTATTTCTGACAGTATTTTACTGCAGGGAATTTCTAAAGTGTGCAATCTCATTATACTCCCCAAAATATGGTTACAATTCCCTGTCTCTTCCCCATCACACATTCAACATGTGCAATCTACCTGAGGTAAAATACTTCAGAGTTTGCTTGGGGGTGTAAAAATACTTATGCAAACATTTCCAAGCAAAGATCCTAAATCTTACAGACTCTGTTGCAATTTGCAAGTTATACATACATCCTCCCATTTATTCATTGTGAATCGCTTATCCAGTCTCTTCCCAATACTTTCTAACCTCCTCTAATTGATTCCTGTAGTTATGTAATATTTTAGATATCCTACTAATTATCCCTTTTTTCACAGCAGCTTCTGTTCTAGATTCTACTAAATTTCTACCAGTGCTGGTCTTTCACTTAAGAGTCCCCAGTCCTTTCTCCATGGCTATACTTTGATATCAATCCTTGATAGGGAAGGCAATCTTTAGCCTGCAGTCCAGATGTATTTTTGGCCTTTTCTTATTCTCTTGCCTTTCCCTCTCCAGTTATTTGCTCCCAATACATTGGTTCCTTTGCCAGTTTTCTCCAGCTGTCCTTATCAATAGAATCTCCTTTCTCCATCCCTGCATTCGTTTAGTTCTTAGAATACTTTCTTCTACTTAATGATTATAATATTCTGTGTGGTTACTGTTTTTCTGCTTAAGGATCTGCATCCAAATTCCCAATCTGTTCTTATTTCTTGAGCTTTCCCCCCTGCTTCATCATCATCACTTTCCACTTTGAATTGTAGCTTTCTGCTTGTACTACATAAAAGAGCCTTAACTATGGAACTATGCAGTACTCCTTCAAATTAAGTAATCCCAAACCACCTTGCTCTATTGGAAGGATCAACTTATCCCACTTGACTCTTGCCCTCTTCCCTTCCCAGATGGTCTTTCAACTTTTTTTAATTGCTATCCACAATTTCTCATGTGGTTGATAAAGCTATGCCTGACCTGTGTATAAAACTAAAGGGACTAAGAACATCGTCATTGGCTGTAATCCATATCCATAAAACAGAGCCTCCAGTTTCTCAGTTTTTTAATTATCTTTTGTTTAGTCTTTTCCAACATCTCCATAGCTGCTATAACAGAATCCATTTTAACCTATACTCCTAAGTACTTCATTTTATTATGTCTTCATGTAAATATGGATATATTGTGGGAAGAAATAGCCAGGGAATTGTTATGGCTGGGCTTGTATAGGCCCTAGGGCCGATAGCCTAGTATCAACCTATGAAGCTATGGATATTGCTGAACCAATCTCTGTATGGGTACATAGTTTACAGCTGTTGCCTTTGTTTATGTCCATTCATTTTGCATCCCAAAAAACTTGAAACACTCTCAAAATGTTCCACAACACTGGAATATCCTTTTCTGGTACAAAGTAGTATCATCTGCAAATAAAGCCATACCATACCAATTATATCTTTGAATTTATGAGTCCCTTATTTTTTTGCCAGTGGTTCTAAATATAATGCCAATAACAAATGGGAAAGAGGACACCACTGCCTGGTTCTTCTGTTCAGACATAACTTATCAGAGAGAACCCCTCCCACTTTAATTTTCACTTTTGATCCCATTATACATCCTGCTAATTAACCTTATTATTTTGTCAGGGAATGCAAATGCTTCCATTGCCCTACTCATAACATCCAAGCATACTCTGTCAAATGATTTCTCAGCATCAAGACCCACCAACAACAGTGGTATTTTCTTACATTCTGCTTCCCTGTAGATCGTCTTCATTCTGTTAATGTTGTCAAATCTTTGCCTTCCCTCCACAAAACCACATTGATCCATATGTATCAATTTTGACATCACTTTTGCCATTCTTTTAGCCATTGTAGATATAAACACTTTATAATCATGGTTTAGAATCAAAATGGTTATATATGAAGCTAGATCTGATGGGTCTTTACCATCTTTGTGTTAGAACCTGTGCAGCTTTTTTCCAGATATTGATGCTTCCCTTCCTTTTAAAATACTGTTAAATAAAACCTTCCGGATCTTTATCACTTTCTTCCCTGCTAGCTTCCAGACTTCCACAAGAATACCATCTATTCCTGGAGATTTCCTGTAGATTGGTTATACATAATCATTTTCATTTCATCTCCTCCTGTCCTAACTTTTAGTAATTTAGCCTCATCTTCCTCTAACCTTGCCATATTTAATTCTTCCATAAACATTTCCATTTGTATCCTGTATTGATTTCTACATTTCTGTGCTTCATATATATTTTCTTAAACCTTCTGAAATATTTCAAATACCTCTACTGGATCTCTGGTTATTTTCCTTGTGATAGGCTCCCTAAATTGGCAACAACCCTTTCTACTTTCTGTTGTCTGAGTCGTTGTACTAGAAGCTTTTGTGCTCTGGAGGCATTATCAAAAACAGTTACTTAACAGCAATCTTTTTGAACTTGTACATATTACCCAAGTAGTCCCTTATTTTCTCTTTAGCACTTTGAAGTTACCCCTCTTCTTGTACCATGAGATTTTTCCTATTCTGCAGTACTTTCATCTGTGTAATTCCTTCTGAATAATTCTGTTACTTCTTAACCATATCTTTTTTTATTTCTGCCCTATTTTTAAACTCCACCTGGATTTTATCCCACTCCCTAGGTATATTTTCTGAAGAAATTTCTGTCTTCCCAAATAACTTCCACTACTTATTCATTAAATTCCTCTCTGTTTAACAGCTAGACAAAGAAGAGCCAGTATCTCATTTTTATCTCATTACCCTAAATTTTTAAGTTGTTATTGATGGGTGATCTGAAATAGTTATTTGATATTTATCAAAATTTTCTGTTAAATGACCATTTGTACTTTGGGGAATAATACATAAATTCTCTCCAAGCTCCTGCTACCATATTCACATCTTCCATACCAAATATTTTCATAAATTTCCTCACAAATCTACCCTCTTTTGTTATATTTTCCCTCCCCCCCCCCAGATACATCCTTACTGTTGAAAATCAAATTCCTTCCTCACATATAAGTTGTACAGTGGATATAAAAAGTGCACACACCCCTGTTAAAATAACAGGTTTTTGTGATATAAAAATGAGACCACAGTAAATAATTTCAAAACTTTTCCCCACCTTTAATGTGACATATAACCTGTACAATTCAATTGAAAAACAAACCTTTTAGGGGAAAAAATATATATAAACAAAAAAAAAAAAGTACAGTAAGCTGGTTGCATAAGTGTGCACACCCTTAAACTAATACTTTGTTGAAGCACCTTTTGATTTAATTACAGCATTCAGTCTTGTTGGGTACACACCTGTCATCAATTAGAGAGACTGAATAATCTGAAATAAAGTTCAGCTGTCCTAGTAGGATTTTCCTGACATTTGCTCATTTGCCTACTACAGCAAAAGCCATGGTTCGCAGCGAGCTTAGAAAGCATCAAAGGGATCTCATTGTTGAAAGGTATCAGGAGAAGGCTACAAAAAAATTTCCACAGCATTGGATGTACCATGGAACAGATTGAAGACAGTCAGAAAAAAGTGGAGAAAATATGCGACAACAATGAAGTTGCAAAGAACTGGATGTCCCTTCAAAATTGATGAGAAGATCAGACAAAAACTGGTCAGGGAGGCTGCCAAGAGACCTACAGCAGCACTGAAGGAGCTGCAGGAATTTCTGGCAAGTACTGGTTGTGTACTACAATCTCCTGTATTCTCCATACTTCTGGACTATGGGGTAGGATTGCAAGACAGAAGCCTTTTCTTACACAGGACATCATCAAGGCCTGGCTAAAATTTGCAAAATAATACATCAAGTCTCCCAAAAGCACGTGGGAAAATGTGTTATGGTCCGATGAGACCAGGTTGAACTTTTTGGCTACAATTCCAAAAGGTACATTTGGTGTAAAAACAACACTTTGCATCACCAAAAGAACACCATCCCTGCGGTGAAGCATGGTGGTGGAAGTATCATGCTTTGGGGTTGCTTTTCTTCAGCTGGGACTTGAGTCAAGGGGGAGGGAATTATGAACAGTTCCAAACACCAGTTACTTTTGGCCCAAAACCTTCAGGCATCAGCTAGAAAGCTGAAGATGAAGAGGAATTTCACCTTTCAGCATGACAGTGATGCCAAGCATACGTTCAAACCAACAAAGAATGGCTTCACTAGAAGAAAATTAAAGTTTTGGAATGGCCCAGACCTAAATTCAATAGTAAATCTGTGGGATGACCTGAAGAAGGCTGTGGACAAGAGATGCCCTCGCAATCTGACAGATTTAGAGCACCTTTGCAAGGAAAGGTGGGCAAATATTGCCAATTCAAGATGTGCCATGCTGATAGACTCCTACCCAAGAAGACTGAATGCTGTAATTAAATCAAAAGGTGCTTCAACAAAGTATTAGTTTAAGGGTATGCACACTTATGCAACCAGCTTATTGTATGTTTTTTTAATTTTTTTCCCCTAACAGATGTGTTTATTTTTCAATTGAATTGTACAGGTTATAGGTCACATTAAAGGTGGGAAAAGTTTTGAAATGATTTATTGTGGTCTTATTTTTTTTATATTACAAACACCTGGCATTTTAACAGGTGTGTGTACACTTATTATAGTCAGAGTATTTCCTGCTGAAACTGGTTATTTCAGTCAGAATTTTCTTTAGCTCTATTGTAGCAGTTTCAGGTGGAATATAAATACATGATGGCGTATTCTTCCTCCCCTGCCAGTGGGCCCCCACTACTTCAAATCTACCATTATTATCTCCCCCCCTCTTCTGTCAGTATTGGAACTCCTCTAGAAATTAATGTAGGTATTCCACTTTTCCTTTGTCCAAGATGTTCTTCTGAATAACCATCCTGAAATTCTTTATCAAATTCACATGCTCATTTCTTTCCAGATGTCTCCTGTCATAATTATTTGTACTCTGCATTTTTTTTTAAATATAGTTCACATCTTTTTTTCTTTTTTGTATATACCTGTGAGACCATTCATATTCAAAGGTAATATGAAAAATGTTGCCATATGATAAGAAGTTAATATTCTTACCTGTTATGTATGACAGCTTTTTTAAATGTCTGGTTTAAGGTTTTGCATTACATGCATACACTAATGTTTGGCAGGTTGATCTTTTTTGTTTTAATGAAACCCTCAAACAAAAGAAAAATCATCCATAGAAGAACATCCCATAACCTTTTAAATTAATACAAACACACAAAACGTATGTACATCTTCAAATAATGAAGTTCAACCCTCCTAATAAGATCAGTTATCATAGTTTGACAGCTGCACTCATAGGCTTTAACCTTTTTAAGGTTATCCATGCTATGATGCATGGTACAGCCTGTGGCTCTGCTTGCTGTAAATGTTGTCTGTTATTGTCTTAACTTTATTCCTGTCCCAGATGTAGAAAAGAACTTGAATGTTCTCTGAACAGAAAACATTTGTTTAACCATTGAAAGAAAAAAGTGTTCTGTTTTTATTGCCCTTATCAGCTTCTTTCCATAGAAACATTTGAACCAGACACACAGTTGCCTTCAGCTACCAGCTTCTCATGTGCGATGTAAACATTTATTTGATAAAGGAAAACTTTTCATTATATTTGGTGTTTTTATTTACGTGCCAGGGGCCTTAATCCAGTCATTCTTCTAAGCAAAAGTTAAAAAAAGCATATCAGTTTTACTTATGTCATGCTCTTTTGTCAAGATTTCTTCTCTTTTTTCATTGCATTGTCTAAATTTCTTAAAACTGAACAAGAAGAAAGAAACAAGAGTGAAAAAAGGCACCCATTTACTTTAGTATCTCTATTACACTCAAAAATAACTGAAAAAGATTTGCTTTATAGCATGCAGTATATGTCATGTATTATAAAAATACTGTTAAGAACAAAAAGTATTTACTTCCATTTATCTCTTTCCTTCCTTTTACCCTGTCTGAGTCCCCTACAAGTTCAACAAAGTCAAAGAAGTCTAATATTTCCAGGTTTTCTGGTTCCACTACATTTCATAAATGTGGTTGATATTTTGTAATCCCACATATAATCCTTAATTTCTGAGTCGCTTATTTTCTTTCTGTTGATCTCCTGCTTCTAGTCAACTCTTATGCTTTTTTTTTCTGTCTCTCAAGCATTTTCCTTTAGAACACTGGAAAAGGTTTCTTAATAATAATACCCCCCCGCCACTTTGTTTGATAACTCATTTTTTTGTTGGGCAAACTTTTGTATTTCTTGCTTAGAATGTTCTGCATCAAAAAATTATGGTGACCCCGTAAGAAAAAAGTATTCTGAAGATAGCTGAATACAGCAGTTTGAATCGCGCACCTGCTTCTCGATATTTCCTGATTGTTGGCATAAATTTACACCACTTCTGCCTGGTGTACAGTGAGTAATTTTCCAGAAACACTCTCCTATCTGCAACTTTTAGTACTTTCTCCTTCTGCATAGATGTCATTTTTGAAAAGCCTTAGATTCTGCCTTGAGAACTTGTTTTGGGATGATTTGAGGAGGGTGGTAAAAGTGCATATTTGATTTAAGAATATTTGAGGGGAGAGGAGTGAGTTGAAGCTGAATTTGTAGGCTAGTAGATTGGCTAATGTACTCTGATGAGTGCTTGTATGGTGTTTAAGTATATGATAACCTTTAATATTCACTCTGCTCTGTGCTGGACATTGTGCCTTGGGCTTTCTAACATAGGTAAAGAAGGTACTTTGTGGTGAGCTTTCAACTGGGTTGCTATTTTTAGCTCATACCTGGTTTAATTGATATGGATTTATTTTTGCGTGCAAAGAATTTTTTTTCTTTTATTGTAATTCCTGTTTATATTAAGTTCTGCCTTAGGGGTTTATTTATGAAAATTTCCTATTTATTTCTGAGGAGACAGATGCAGCTATGCAACTATTTTATATGTGCTTAGAATTTGGTGGTGAAGGATTTAGCATCAGCAGTGGAGTCATCGAGGTGGAAGGAACTTTTAAATCTAGTCAGCTCATTACTCAGTTTAGTAGATTAGCCTTTACATAGTCTTTGAATGCTGAGGATTGGAGGATGCTTCTGGATTTAGTCTTAAGGTGGTTGTGATTGACTTGTAGTCCAAGTTGACCAAGGAGGAGGAGATTACAATAGGCAGGGAGCAGAGCCGTCACGTACATTTAAGGAATATGTCTTGACTTTTCTCTCTCCTGGTTGGGGTATGGACTGACTGGTCCAAGAAGTTTGTGTTAAGTCCAGAAATCTCTGGGCATACATATTTTTGGATGTACAAGTCTTCCAATTGTTGGTGGAATAGTTGACCTCTCCTAGGAGAATGGTGTTTGTCTTAATTCACAGGGATTTCCATACTGGTTAGGTAGGAGGTATGGGCCAAGGCGGACCTGGAGGACATCCTATAGGTAACTAAATGGTTTTGTTTACAGTAAATTGAACATAGAGGAATTTGGAAGTCATTGTGTTGTCTAATGAGTCTGAAGGTGATCTTTTTTTGACTACATAGATTCCGCTGCTTTCAGTGCCTACTTCTAATGTGATAAACTTGTAAGAGTGATAGGTATTGAATTCCTCCGCTAGTGGAGTGTTTTCACTGGTCTTGAAGCTGGTGTTTTAGATAATGTTCATATCTGTGTTTTTCAGGGTAAGTAGTGCTTGTAGAGTGTGGAGTTTTTTTGTAAAGGGTTGTAGGAAATGTTGTCCCGATATAGGTTCATAGGTAGGTACTAGGCTATCGGCCCTAGGGCCCATACAAGCCTAGCCAAAAAATGTACCCTGGCTTTCGCCACCCAAGAAAATTATTTTCCTGTGCCCCTGTTGAGCAGAGCCACAGAAGTGATCCCCAGGGTGAATTTCCCATTTCCCATCCAGTCATAAAGATTTTTCTTGAAGAGTGCTAATGAGGAGCTCTGTTTGACATAGATAGGTAGTCTGTTCCAGCGTATGGGAAGTCTCTGGGACAGGAATCTATCCCTCCAGCATGTTCTGTTTATTGTGGTGACAAGGTTTAGGTCCCTAGAGTGTGTAGCTCTGAGGGATTGGGATTTCTTTAAGTGGAGCATGTCCAACAGCTCTGAGTTTGACATAGCTTTGTATGTTAGGCAGAGATCGCCCCTGAGTAGGTGATATGCGATGGAGTAAAGCTGTAGTTTTTTGAGACGGTCTGCATAGGGCATCTGTTTGAGGCCAGTAATCCTCTTTGTGGGGTATTTTTGTGGTCTTTCCAGTTGTAGATGTCTTGTGAGGTACATACCAAAAGGGGCGTTGTACTCTATAATGGGTCTCATGAGTGATGAGTAGAGGGGAACAATGACCTCTTTTTTTCTGGATGAGAATCCTTTTGTGATGAGATGAGTCATGTTGAAGGATTTCCTGACCACTGTGGCGATGTAATTATCAAAGGAGAGACTACTGTCCACCTGTGTCCCAAGGTCTCATCACATTTTTGGCATTAAGTAGACTACCAGCTATGTGGTAGTTCATGGGCACAGAGTTTTTACCAAAGGGGATGACAATACACTTTTTGGCATTGAGCTTCAGGCCATGGCTTTGACACCAGGTATCTATCTCAGTGAGGCCCTTATGTAGTTTGTCCACATCATTAGGAGTTTCGATTATGGCTCCTAGTTTGCAGTCATCTGCATACTGTGTTAGCCAAAGACCTTCTGTGTTGGCCTGCACTTCAGAGACGTAGATACCAAACAGGAGAGGACCCAGGACTGAACCCTGTGGTACTCCACTTGTCACTGGTCTGATGTCGGATTTGGAATCCGCTACTTTCACAGTGTGGGTTCTGTCCGTGAGCCAGTTGGCAACCCATCTTGTGACATAGGGATTTATAGCTAGTTTAGTGAGCTTATCTATAATTCCAGAGTGGGGGATGGTGTCGAAAGCCTTGGCGAGATCTAGATAAGCTGTGTGAACCATTTTACTCTCATCTATGGCTTTGGTGACTGCTTCAAAGAAGTTAATCAAGTTTAGGAGACATGATCTGTCTTTTACAAATCCAAACTGTGTAGGGTCCAGAGTTTGGAGATTACCAATGTCTTTGTTCATGAGTTCCATGATGATACATTCCATGGCCTTGCAGACCAGGCTCATCAGGCTAATGGGGCGGTAGTTCCCGGGGTCCATCATGGCTCCCCCTTTGTGGAGTGGGATAACCGTCGCGGTGCGCCATTCAGTGGGTACAAAGTCTGAGTTGAGGCTATGATTGAACATGGTACTTAGGTAGGGTGCCAGTTCATTCTGTAGTTCGTGTAGAACACAGCCTGGGATATTGTCAGGTCCCATGGATGCTGTGTTCTTGGCTTTGGAGAGTGTGTTTTTTACCAGTGCAGCCGTGATTATAGGAACTTTGCATTCTTCCGGTATAGAGATGGGCCCTGTAGGGGATTAGAGGGGGTAAAGTTAGCACTGAACCTATCTGCTAGGATGTTGGCAATATCAATTGGTTCTGTATATTTAGTGCCATTGTGCTGTAACTCAGAGCAGATCTGAGTGTTCCCATTTAGATTCTTGATATAGCTATAGAATGCTTTGTGGTTGTCTTTAGAGTCAGTGGCAATTTTGTTTTCGTAACTAGCTTTGGAGGATTTTATGAGGGATCTCAACTTCTTACTGAGGTTGACCAGGGGGTTCCTCCAGTCATGGGATTTTACTCTTTTTTTGCAACAGTTTCTTTCTTCTGTTGTAGAGTTTGTTTTTGGCAGAGGACCACCAGATTGGATTCCTTTTTTTGGAGGATAACATCTTGGTTCTATTAGGGATAGCATGATCCATGCACTCGTGTAAGTGCTTATAAAGTGCATTTGTGTAGGATTCGGCAGTCATACCTCTGTTGTCTGTCTGCATGGGTGTCATGAAGTTTGCCACTTCTGTCTTAAGAAGTGTGAAGTTGGCTTTGGAGAAGTTTTTTACCATGGTTTCCCTAATTGGGGGTGGGGGTGGGATGTGGATGTCTAGGCTGATTAGCTTGTGGTCAGATCTGACCAAAGGAATTGACCTCTGGTGTGGAACACCGGTTTTCCATGTTGGTAATGGCCAGGTCTAGGATATTGCTGCCCCTGGTGGGGGTGTGAATAAGTTGATCCAAGGCGATGGAATTTATGAATTCTAGAAAATGTTGAGCAAAAGAGTTGGTACATGAGTAGTTTTCCCAGTTAATGGTGGGGTAGTTGAAATCGCCCATTATTAGGGTGTTTGGTTGTACCCTAATACTTTCCAGTGTATCGAGAAATGAGGAGTGTGAATCCTGGGGCATGGTGGGGGGTCTGTAGCAAGCTACAGTTTGGATTGCGGTCTTGCCCAGAGTTAGTTGCACTTGGATAATCTTGTATGCATTATGCTGTGCAACTAGCCTGGAGGTGTGGATATCCTTAATGAATATGGACACTCCTCCGCCTTTAGTGCTTCGTTCTGGGTTAGGTGGCCGAAAGGTGTGGTATGAATTGTAGCCTGGTAATGCAGGGGTGCTCTCTGGACCTTTATCCAGGTCTCTGTCACTGCACAGATGTCAGTGTCCTCCATTTTAAGGAGTGCCTCGAATGAATGCATTTTGAGGTTTAGACTTCGAGCACTGAGTAGCATTACCCTCAGATTTTGCTTGCTTGTACCTGTTACGGTGGTGAATTTGTCATTTGAACCTTGCCTAAAAAAGGCACTATAGGTGTGGCAAGAGCCTTAGCCAGTATCCGGAATCCTAAGGGCGACAGGTGCAGGCCATCTCTGGCAAAGCATCGTGGTCTGTCGATCATGTCGTCCCAGGTAGACAAATACTGGATCCCCTTAGAATGACACCAGAAGCTTAGCCAGTTGTTGAAGTCAATCATTTGTCCTTGTACTGTGATATCATTCTGGGTGATGGCAGGATGCTACTCAGGGTTAGGGTCATAATTGCCTGGGATACAAGATCGGAGAGCTCCTCCATGTCTCTCTTCATGTAGTCCAGGGAGGTATGTCTCAGGTCATTCACACCAACATGGACAATGACAGTGTCATATTTATACTTATTGTGGAGTGCTCTGAGTGCATGCGTTATGTGGCGGATCCTAGCACCTGACAGGCAGCTGACAGTAACTTTCTCCTTGTTTAGTCTAGTGAGTGGAACATCAGTGTGCCTGACTATAGAGTCACCTATGACTAGAGTGTTGGGTACGTTGTTATGCCTTATGGGCTGTGGTTGAGTGGCACACTGAGTTTGTGGGCTATGTGCCATTTGGGTTGTGTTGGGGGTTGGAGTTTGCTTGCATTTATACTTTGGATGTCCCTGATGCTTGGGCAGGTTTTTATTGAGAGCCTCCGCGAATGTAGGTGTGTGTTTTGCGTTTCTATGTGTGTTTTGGTGGTGTAGGTTTTGAGGGAGTATGTGATGAGTGTGGTGTGGTGCAAGTGTTTACCTTCTCCTCTTGACTGTCTAGTCCAGTCTTGAGTGAAGAGAGCTTTGCTTCCAGTTTGGCTATACAAGTGCATCTCTCACAGGTTGTAGTGTTGGGTGGTAGGAGGAGAGGGTTGGTTGGGTGGTAAGAAATATTGTTTAGTTATATTGAAAATTTTTGAAGACTAACTTTGCCAAAAAAAAAAAAAAAAGCACAATGAGATAGACAAGGTTTTAGCCAGTATACAGAAGTCTTTGGGGGGGGGTGCATGCCATCCCTGGAAAATCAGTTTCAACTGTCTACCATCTCTTCCCAGGCTGGTAAATATTGTACCTCTTTAGAGTGACACCCGAATCCAAGTCAATTGTTGAATTCAATTTTCTTGTCACCATGTTGTAGCATAATTCTTACTGATTGTAGAATACCCCTCAAGACTAGGTTCATACCAGCCTCTGACACATATTCCATGAAGTCCATCATGTCTCTCTTCATGTAGTTCAAGGACATACTTCTCAAGTCATTTATGCCCACATGTACAGTGACTGTGTCATATGATACATATGATGCAGGGACTTGAGTGGTTGTATGATGTAGTGAATCCTGGTTTCTGATTGGCAGCTGACTGTGTCACTCTGCGCAGCTTGATGAGTGGTGCATATGTGTGTCTCACTGTAGAGTCACCTATGACAAGGATGTTGGTATATGTGGTGACTTGCCTTATGGGTATTTGGACTGAGTCTGTGTGACTCACAGATGTATATTTCTTGGCTGGTGCTGCCTGTGATGTATGTTTGTGAGGTTGCTGAGGGTACTTGTTTCTTAAGTGTGTTTGGAAATCGGGTTATTAGGTCTTTGGGTCTGTAGCAAGCTACTCTGGTTTGGCTTGCCAAGTTGTTGTTTGGTATAATCTTGGTGTTTGCTTGCAATCATGGAGTTTTACTAATAATTTGGATTTCCCTTTTCTAGGGTCATGTGCTTAGAGTGACAAGGCTCGACAATGGTTTACGCCATGAGGTGCTCTCTGGACCTTTATCCAGGTCTCTGTCACTGCACAGATGTCAGTGTCCTCCATTTTAAGGAGTGCCTCGAATGAATGCATTTTGAGGTTTAGACTTCGAGCACTGAGTAGCATTACCCTCAGATTTTGCTTGCTTGTACCTGTTACGGTGGTGAATTTGTCATTTGAACCTTGCCTAAAAAAGGCACTATAGGTGTGGCAAGAGCCTTAGCCAGTATCCGGAATCCTAAGGGCGACAGGTGCAGGCCATCTCTGGCAAAGCATCGTGGTCTGTCGATCATGTCGTCCCAGGCAGACAAATACTGGATCCCCTTAGAATGACACTAGAAGCTTAGCCAGTTGTTGAAGTCAATCATTTGTCCTTGTACTGTGATATCATTCTGGGTGATGGCAGGATGCTACTCAGGGTTAGGGTCATAATTGCCTGGGATACAAGATCGGAGAGCTCCTCCATGTCTCTCTTCATGTAGTCCAGGGAGGTATGTCTCAGGTCATTCACACCAACATGGACAATGACAGTGTCATATTTATACTTATTGTGGAGTGATCTGAGTGCATGCGTTATGTGGCGGATCCTAGCACCTGACAGGCAGCTGACAGTAACTTTCTCCTTGTTTAGTCTAGTGAGTGGAACATCAGTGTGCCTGACTATAGAGTCACCTATGACTAGAGTGTTGGGTACGTTGTTATGCCTTATGGGCTGTGGTTGAGTGGCACACTGAGTTTGTGGGCTATGTGCCATTTGGGTTGTGTTGGGGTTGGAGTTTGCTTGCATTTATACTTTGGATGTCCCTGATGCTTGGGCAGGTTTTTATTGAGAGCCTCCGCGAATGTAGGTGTGTGTTTTGCATTTCTATGTGTGTTTTGGTGGTGTAGGTTTTGAGGGAGTATGTGATGAGTGTGGTGTGGTGCAAGTGTTTACCTTCTCCTCTTGACTGTCTAGTCCAGTCTTGAGTGAAGAGAGCTTTGCTTCCAGTTTGGCTATACAAGTGCATCTCTCACAGGTTGTAGTGTTGGGTGGTAGGAGGAGAGGGTTGGTTGGGTGGTAAGAAATATTGTTTAGTTATATTGAAAATTTTTGAAGACTAACTTTGCCAAAAAAAAAAAAAAAAGCACAATGAGATAGACAAGGTTTTAGCCAGTATACAGAAGTCTTTGGGGGGGGGTGCATGCCATCCCTGGAAAATCAGTTTCAACTGTCTACCATCTCTTCCCAGGCTGGTAAATATTGTACCCTTTAGAGTGACACCAATCCAAGTCAATTGTTGAATTCAATTTTCTTGTCACCATGTTGTAGCATAATTCTTACTGATTGTAGAATACCCCTCAAGACTAGGTTCATACCAGCCTCTGACACATATTCCATGAAGTCCATCATGTCTCTCTTCATGTAGTTCAAGGACATACTTCTCAAGTCATTTATGCCCACATGTACAGTGACTGTGTCATATGATACATATGATGCAGGGACTTGAGTGGTTGTATGATGTAGTGAATCCTGGTTTCTGATTGGCAGCTGACTGTGTCACTCTCTGCGCAGCTTGATGAGTGGTGCATATGTGTGTCTCACTGTAGAGTCACCTATGACAAGGATGTTGGTATATGTGGTGACTTGCCTTATGGGTATTTGGACTGAGTCTGTGTGACTCACAGATGTATATTTCTTGGCTGGTGCTGCCTGTGATGTATGTTTGTGAGGTTGCTGAGGGTACTTGTTTCTTAAGTTTCATTTAGGAGTCCCCTGTGGTTTATGTAGGTTACTTCTAAGAGATTCAGCATATGTAGGTCTCTGTGTTTGAGACTGCTTTAATGTGGTGTTGTTTGGTACTATCATTCTTGTTGTTTGCACTGTCTTCATATGAGAGCTTTACCTCAGATCCATCCATTTCCATTTCCCATTTTTGCACATAGGGTCATGGTGTCACTTCAGCAGTGACAGTCCTCTCGAGCCAAGGTTTACACCGCCAGGTGGCTTGTCCTGCCACGGTCAGTTTGTTACAGTCGCTTGGGTGGTCAACTTACAGAGATTCTACTGTATATATTTACATTAATAATTCAAAAACATTGTCTTGTTGAGGTGGTGTATTCAAGCAGTATGCATTAATAAACAAATGACATTCAAACATAGTAGCTAATGTGAATATATTATGAGATAAAAATATAAAATGCAGTTTTGGTAAGGCAGTTATGACTGTTACCTATATTTCTGTAATTGCATAAATTTCAGGCCGACTGTACTGGTATGTACATGTATTTTACTTTCTTGTACAGCTTTTATTAAAAAATATAATACAAAATCAATACATTTACTGTTTTCTCATTGTTTAATCATTCTTTCTGAAAAAAAGAGCCAATCTTGGTCTGTTTCTTATTCTTATTACAAAGGTAAGTAGGGAAAGCACTTTCAACGCTGGCTACACTACTCAGTATTCCTGGAGATTTTTCCATAGCAAATTACTTCAGCTGCATTATCAGATGCCTGGCATCATCTTCTTTTGGAGTCTCTGCAATTTCTGTGTCATCCTCACTTACTTCTTCCACTTCAGCAGCTGTTCATTGCACATTTACACTGATCTGTATGTCTGTCAGTATTGCTTGGAAAATTGCTCGTTGTTCATTACTGGTTGCCACCTAATCATCCATTGTAACAAAACCTTCAAAAATCTATTCCTTCAAATACTGCCATGGGAGATGGACTGTCTGATGGGGCCAAAACATTGTGCTGTTGGGTTGTGACAACTTTTTTGTATTGTTTCTGGCTGAACTTTATTTCAGGCAGAACTGATCCAGAGGACAGCATCCAGAGCGTTAACTGATGCAGCAGATGAAGTTGCTTCCAAAGGCAAGACCACAGGTTTATGTTTTAGTAAAGACCTACTGCAGGAGCTGGGCTTGGTAGTGCATATTAAGTGTTTTGATGATGCCTTGGTCAAGAGGTTGGATTTTTGAGGTCGTGTTTGGAGGTAGAAATTTCAGTGTCATGTTTGTGAGATGATTCACTTGTGGGTGGCCAGAACAGTTGTCTACTGTCAGTAGTGTAGACTGTTTCTTCTTCAATTCTCAGTCGATACCCCTTACCCACTCCTCAAATAGGGCACCAGTCATCAATGCGCATTTGTTTGATCTCCAAGTGACGGGGATGTCTTCGGGCTTCAGGTTCTTGAATGCACATGGCTCTGCCGATTTACCAGTCACCAAGGGCTTTAGTTTCTCTCCGGTTGAACTAGTGCAAAGCAGAACTGTGAAACGTTCTTTGGAAAGTTTTCCGCTCTTACATATGTCAACCTTCATGACGAGGCTCCTGTCAAGCATCACCTTGAAAAAGAGTCCGCACTCTTCAGCGTTAAAGATGTTGTCATCTTTGAAGCCTCTGGCGAAGTCAGGGAACTTTTTGATGAACTTTTCCACGACTTCTACTGGAACTTTATTGGATTCACCACATGAGACTTTCTGTGGGATCTCGTGTCGCAGTTTAAATTTCTCATGCCAACCACTTGATGCTTGGAAATCTGCCACCCTGAATTCCTGCGTGAATTTTTTAGCAACTTCTTGGATCATCACCCCAGAGATTCGTGCAGTAACTGCTTTCATTTGTTTGAACCGGCTTAATGTGGCTTTATTGACTTCATCGAGGGAAGTTTTCCTCCTTTTCCACTGTAGGTCTCTGCTTTCCTTACCATATTTCTCCAAGTACTCTTTTATATTTTTGGATGTTGCTAACACCAAAATATTCCACCGTCTTTCTTTGGCTGCTGTTTCCAGAAAATGTATATCATCAATCTTTTCCTTTAATGTTAGCTCTTTGAGTTCTTTCCATTGGGCCATCATGTCTCGATTAACTGTAAAATTTTTCAGTAATTGTAGGATGTACCTACAATTCAGACCAGTCCTTCACGTTGAAAAAATCTTCAGCAACACGTGATAAACAATAAGACTTTAGGCCTAATGCTACACGTGGTAATAACAAAACATGAAAAAAGAACTTATACCAAAGAAAAAATAATACAACTAAGGGGCAAAGCCCACACCCTTCTAGCCCTTGGTGTAATGTGGACTCAACCGGTCAAGTTATAGAGGATAAATTAATATTGTGTGTCATAGTTCAAGTGATCAAGATGCATCTTACAGAGGTGGTCAATATAGTGAGGTTGGTCTTCCATCGAGTACATGTGGTGCATGCCCAGTCTATGAAAATTAGGTCAACTTAAGGAAGTGGTCAACTATGGAGGTTCTGCCGTATTTGACTTGAGAATATGCATTTGAGCTATCCTTTGCTTAACAAATACATTGTTTTACTTTGCCAGTTCTACAGGCCCTGAATTTTCACCCCCCAGTTTACAGCTCCCCAAGCAAAGTCTGACGCAACAGAGAGAACTGATTCATCCAGTAGAATGACTTCCTGTTTTTACAAACCTCAACAGCCAAAACTGTGATGCGTAATTAAAAAGGGGGGAGGGGGGTTTGTGTTGGGTCTAAACTGATTTAATGAATTTTCCTTATGTGAACTCTGCCTATGGGAATTATGAAAAAGAAGAAGAAGAAGCCATGGTTCCTGTAATTATTAGATTTTCCCAGGCAGCTTCTAGATATTGGTTTGGAAATCTCGGAAGCCACTTTTTGTAAGGTTCTACTATTTTGTCAGGAATAAAAGACATTGTGAGGGATGTGAACAGTATATATCCCAGAAACACTTTCCTGAGCGAGAGAATGAGGAAAGATTACCCTGTATTCACCTGACAACTCAGGTTGAGAAAGTTAGTTAGCCCAGAAGTTAGTAGTTTAAAAACTGCGTTTGCACAGTTTAGTGCGCCGGGCAGCACTGGTTAGCTAGGGTTTAAATTATTCCGGGCTCCACTAAGTCTCCTCTTCAGTTTTTCACTTGAAAATAGTCTAACTCTCAACCTAAGCACTCAAAAAGCATCCTGTAGTCCAGCACTTGCTCAGACCTAATAGCAAGCATTAATATACCCGACACTTGACTGCCCAGCAGGGCAAGGCTGTTTATCCACCCCTCACCACCAAGCGACTAAGCAGCTCACCCTACTTTTCAGGCATGACAAAAGGGCAACTTCAGGTGTACTCTCCAGTCCAGCTGGTGAATCTGGGTATCCTGAGGCAATGTTACAACTGCCTCATGTACACAGACAGCCCTCTCCTCCTACCACAAAACACTAACATATGCGAGAGATGCAATTATACAGCCAAACTGTAGGCTAATGTCTCTCCACCCAAGACTGGAACAGGCAGTCATGAGGAGAAGGTTAACACTTGCACCACACCTCCAGCCTCACATAGACCTACTAAACCAGCACTGGCAAAAAAATACACATAAATACACAAAATCATACTCGGAGGCTCTAAATAAAAACCTGCAAAAGCATCAGAGAACTCCAAAGCAGACACCCACAAAACCTGGACCTCCCGTCACAAACCAGACAACAGATAAAAATCAATGTGCCGCACAATCACAGCCCTTAAGGTGAAATAACATACCTAACACACTAGTAATAGGTGACTCAATAGTCAGGCACACTGACGCCCCACTCACTAGGCTGGACAAGGAGAAGGTTACTGTTAGCTGCTTATTGGGAGCAAGAATCCGCCACATAACACAAGCACTCAGGTCACTCCAGAACAAGTACAAATATGACTCTGTCATTGTTCATGTTGGTGTGAATGACCCAAGATGTACCTCCCTGGACTACATGAAAAGAGACATGGAAGAGCTTTCTGATCATGTAGCCCAGGCAGGTATGACCCTGACCCTGAGTAGCATCCTGCCCTCACCAAGAATGATACCTCAGTATAAAGAAAAAATTATCAATTTCAACAATTGGCTAAGCTTTTGGTGTCATTCAAAGGGGATCCAGTGCTTTGCAAGAGACGGCTTGCACCTGTCACCCCTTGGCTTTCGAATACTGGCCAAGGCTCTTTCTGCCCCATAGTGCCTTTTTTAGGCAAGGCTCAAAATTCAAACCCACCACCATAAACAGTACAAGTAAAAAAAAAAAAAAATGAGGGTTATGCTACTCAACACCAGGAGTTTAAATCACAAAATGCATGCACTCAAAGCACTCCTAAGTATGGAGAACGTCGACATCTGTGCAGTAACTGAAATCTGGTTCAAGGCTCCAGAGAGCACTCTAGCACTACTGGGCTACAACTCATACCACACATTTCGGCCACAGAACATGGACCGAAACACAAAAGGAGGGGGTGTATCCATATTCATCAAGGATACCCACACCTCCAGATTAGTGGCACAGCATGATACCTCTGAGATCATTCATGTGCAACTAACATCGGGCAAATTTGCAATGCAAATTGTGGCCTGCTACAGATCACCCTCCATGACCCAGGACCACCACTCCGCCTTTCTGGGGACACTGGAAAATATGAAGGTCCTACCGAACACCCTGACATTGGGCGATTTCAATTACCCTACCATTAACTAGGAAAACTACTTGAGTACAAATTCCCAGGCTCCACGCTTCCTGGAGTTTATCAACTCAAATGCCCTGGATCAGCTGGTAAACTCCCCTACCAGAGACCACAACGTATTGGACCTGGTCATCACCAACATGGGCGACATGTCTTCCGTACCAGAGGTCAACCATTCACTGGTTAGATCAGAAACATAAACTAATCACCCTGGATGTCCACACCCCACCACCACCCCCAACCAAGGAAACCACAGTGAAAAACTTTTCTAAAGCAAACTTCACCTTACTTAAGGCAGAGGTGGTAAGTTTCACAGCCCCAACGATAAAGGATAACACTGATCAAGATGCAGAATCCTTTACAATTGCACTCTATGAGCACCTACAAGGATGCATGGATCGTGCCATCCCTAGCAACACCAAGACTCACTCCCCTAAGAGAAGGAAACCAGTCTGGTGGACCCCTGCCATAAACAGATTATACAACAGAAGGAGGAAACTAGTTTAGAAAAAAAGCAAATCCAAAGAAGGAAAGACATCCCTGATCAGTATCAGTAAGAAACTAAGGTACCTCATAAAATCATCCAAGGCTAACTTCGAAAGAAAAATAGCCAAGGATTCGAAAGATAACCACAAAGCCTTCTTTAGCTATGTCAAGAATCTAAGTGGCAACTTGCAGATATGCTCTGAGCTAGTGCAAAATAGCACAAAATATACTGAACCTACTGATATTGCCAACATCCTGGCAGATAGATTCAGTGCAAACTTTACCAGAGGTCAACCATTCACTGGTTAGATCAGAAACATAAACTAATCACCCACCCTGTCCACCACACACACCACACCAATTTCCCCAACCACTAAAACTCAGAATTAGTTCAAAATGAAATTGAAAATTACTGAACCTACACACACATGCTGGCTGGCTTGTTTCAGTAGCACTCCCCCCAAAAGGAGAGACATCTATTCCAGAGGATTGTAGCCCCAGCCCCCAAACATCTCCAACGCCCTGCTGCCAACTGCCCAAAAACACACACAGCATCCATGGGACCTGGACCGGATCCTGTGTGTGTGCCAGCCTCCAACAACGGGACGATTAAACCCACAGTACAGTTAGGATATTGTTTAATCTTCACCTCTCAGGATAGGATTAGAGGTGCACCCGCGACTGTGGTCCCACCCCACCAGGGCATAAGGGCCCACAGACTCCATGACACGCCGAAATTTGCCGCCATAGCTTGACAAGCCTTATGATCTGCAAAATAATGTGGAGAACTAATAAATAAAGACATAGGACGGGCTTTGGAGGAACTTGCAGACTTTTTGCCAACCCAGTTTGGAAGCTGTGTCCAAAAGATCCAGCCTTTTTGACTTGGCTGCTGAGGCCATTGATGAGAGGACACTAAGGCCATATGACCTAAAGCTGGCCCATACAGGCCTTCACCCACCTGGCTCATCACAGAAACCTCATCAACTCATCAGGTATCAGAAAAACCACACATCAGATAATGGAAACCATACAAACTGGCTAAGCTGCACCAGAAGACTCAGGCTACAGTCACTGTCAGGAGCCTGTCAGACTCAAAGCCTGGGTCCTGGCACTCTTGTCATCTAAACCGCCAGTCAAGCACTCTTTTACACTTCTTCGGCAACTGTTTGCAGGTGAAAACAAACACAGCATATTGTTATATGACAAAGTTGCAGATGACTCGCAAAATCCGCCTATAGTCGAACAGGGCAGGACCAGAAGGCCCTCCCCAAGGCCAGTCAAGAAACGGATAACTGGTGCCGCCCCCAAATGCATAAAAAAAATTAAAAATTAAAGCCTATACCTTCCCGAAAAACAAAACAAGGTTACCCCTAGCTACCATATAGGTGACAACCCAAAAGCACAGAAAACTCAGTTGACGTTGACAGTAGTCTTGACTTGACACCTGCTAAAGTAGCACAAACAACCTAATACCTTCATATCTACATCTAGATCAAGGGAGGCCCCACATCTAGGAAATCATTCCTATCTAGACTCCATACCCACCACAATGACAGATGATAAGGGACCGCTACAATGAATGTATCTGGATGCCCCTGATGTGTAAACCTGAAAAAAGGATAAAAGCCCCCAAAAGGCCCTCAAAAAAAGGATAAAGGATAAAGGAATATCAAATATGCTCCTTCGCTGCCAGAACTCATACTTTTCATCATCTCATACCCAGATTTGACACCATACAGCACTGTACCTGGTGACCTGTGCCAGACATAACCCTCAAAAATTCCCAGAACTTCAATTTCAAAAAATCACCTCAAAAAATAGAGCACAAGTATGGAGAGAGGTCATCCTGACAATTACCTCAAGAACGTGCACAAGTGACAGAGACATCACTCAGTGAGATCATATGCTGCTTTTGAAAAAATGGTACATGTGAGGAGGAGCAAGAGGCCTTGCTTAGTGGATATAGAATGGAATCTTGATGATTGGATCAGAGTGGGCATATATACCTATACCCCAGGGTGTCACTGCTAGTTAGAGGGGCAGAAAAACATAAATGATAGCTTTCTTTTACATTCATAAGGGCTTATAAATAAAATAACCTATGGCGCCTGAACCTCCCTCTCACCTTCAAAAGGGCCCAGAACAATACCGGAAAAGTTTAGTGTCCTGGAAATCACAGAAGCACAGATGAAAACAGCCCTTTCAAAAGCCAAAAACACAGCATCAATGGGGCCAGATGGTGACCCAGGCTGCATCTTGCACGAACTACAGAATGAACTAACCCCCCAACTAAACATGCTGTTCAACCACAGCCTCTCCACAGGCTACATGCCCATAGAATGGCGCACAGCAACGGTTATTTCGCTCCACAAAGGAGGGGCCACAACTGACCCTTGTAACTATTGCCCCATAAGCCTGACTAGCCTGGTCTGCAAGGCTATGGAGCACATCATCATGGAACTCATTAACAAAGACATTGGGAACCTCCAAACACTTGACCCGACCCAGTTCGGCTTTGTTAAGGGCAGGTCATGCCTACTAAACCTGGTTGACTTCTTCGAGACAGTCACCAAGACCATAGTTGAGGGAAAGGTGGTTCACACAGCCTACCTTGATCTCGCCAAGTAGTTTGACACCATTCCTCACTCGGGTATTATAGGAAAACTCACCAGCCTGAACATAAACCCCTATGTCACAAGATGAGTTGCCTACTGGCTTACAGATAGAACTCACACGGTAAGAACAGGGGGCTCCAGGTCTGACTCTAAACCAGTCACAACTGGTTTCCCGCAAGGCTCGGTTCTGGGACCCCTACTGTTTGGCATATATTTCTCAGAAGTACAGGCAAACACAGGAGGACTGTGGCTAACCAAGTTCGCCGATGACTGCAAACTGGGAGCCATACTTGACTCTCCGGCTGACACGGACATCCTTCAAAAAGGCCTTACTGAGACAGACACCTGGTGTCTAAAAGTCATGGCCTCAAGCTAAATGCCAAAAAATGCATAGTCATCCCGTTTGGTAAAAACAAAACACCCACGAATTATCACATAGGCAACAGCCCCCTTAATACAGAAGAGGTAATGAGAGATCTGGGGACCCAGGTACTTAGTAATCTCTCCTTTGACAATCATATTGCCAAAGTAGTTAGGAAATCCTTCTATGTGGCCCATCTAATTACTAAGGGGTTCGCATCTAGTTATAGTGCCCCTCTACTTGTCAATCATCAGACCCATCATAGAGTACAATGCCGCACTTGGGATGTACCTCACAAGACACTTCCAACAGCTGGAAAGACCACAAAAGCACTTCACCAAGAGGATCGCTGGCCTCAAACATATGTCCTATGCAGCTCGACTGAAAAAACTCCGGCTGTACTCAGTGGCATATCGCTTACTCAGAGGTGATCTCTGCCAGACTTACAAAGCCATATCCCACTCAGAATTGATGGACATGCTCCACGTAAAGAAATCCAAGTCACTGCTGGCCACGCCACAACAATAAATAGAACATGCTGGAGGGATAGATTCCTGTCACAGAGACTCCCCATGCTTTGGAACAAAATTCCTAACTACATTTGGCAGAGCCCCTCACTAGCACTCTTCAAGAGAAGCCTTGATTAGTGGATGGGTAACAGAAAGTACACCCCTGGGATCACTTCATTGGCTGTGCTTGACAGAGGCTCAGTTAATTAATCAATGGGGTGGCGAAAGCCGACGCGCTCTAGCTAGGCTTATAAATGCCCTCGGGCAGATAGCCTAGTACCTACCAATGAACCTATAAAAAAATGTTTATTTCTCCTAGATCTCTGTCTTTTTAGCTATAGATTCTGGATAAGTTGAAAACAAACTGCAAAAATAAAATAGTTACCTACAAGCAGAAACATGTGAATCCCCTGAAATCTGCAATGGCTATTACTGGAGTCAGGCGCTTTGAAAAATCTGTTGTAGCTGTTCACCCACCAAAGACGAGGCAGAAACCGAAAAGTAATCACTAAGAAAACTGATGACACAAAGTACGGTTCCACACAGGTCTTTAAAGAACAATATTAAACAATAAAAGAACAACACACACAGATTAAGCACATCGTACTTCGTGAGTGACCACAGTTTCCCTTCATGATTATTTTAGATCAGTTGTTGTGACAAGTTTTTGAGAATTAGAATTGGATAATAAACATATTTTGAAAAAAGAATTACTATAAAATTGCGAAGAGGATTAGAAAAAGTCTTAGGGCAAGTCTGCAGTTTTCTTCTTCTTTTGGTATCTGAAAGATTCTTGAATGAAATCCCTTTCCTTGTAGGTCTAGGGGAACAGGTTCAAAAATCTAATCTGGGATATGACGGAACAAGGTTTGAATGGATGGAAACAGAAAAATCCCTTTGGGGAAAAAAAATTGAACAGCATTCTACTGCCAATTGTAACCTTTTAGAGATTACAGCACCCCATCAATGGAAGTCATGTGGTGTCACAGGGGAAAGGAAAGACCGAGTGGAAAGGAGAAAATAGATGAGGGGGCATATAGTCAGTCTGTTTATCTTGAATAGTCTTTACTTTTGGGAGTACTCCCACTTTCTGTTTTCTGAAATTTAGTTTGCCTCACAGAGAATGCTTATACAGTTTCCTGAAAGTGGAGCCTCAAGTGGAAGAAAAGTTTATTATATTCTGCAAGGAGTGTTGAAAAAACTGTGTTCTCCCCAAAGTCACTTTCCTCTTTCATAAAGTATTAAGTACTAAGCAGAGAAAAAACATTTAATACCTCTTAATCCAGTGGGAATTCAGGATTTCAGCTTTGTTATTCTCTGGTAAACTGTGATTGTGTAGCTAGGCAAGTCTTCACAACACTGACCCCATGGCATCAGCTATAGAAAAAGCAACAGTAGTGTCATAAGTAAAGTTAAAAAATGTTTAGTAATCTTACAGCAGAAAAGATAATAAGGGATACAGAGATTTCTTAGACTCTGAAGAAGGGAGGTCAGCAATTAATTTTCTCATATAGACCAATGTAGCTCACAGAAAAATGAATGTGTGTGTCTGGGACTAGGAGCATTTGGGTGACTGTCTGGTAAATATAATAAATAAGGAAATCCCCACAGGGACCCAGGGCTGGCTGTCAGCTGAAAAAGTTGTATGACAAATGGATAGCAGAGCTTAGTAAAGTTGGTAAAAGACTTTGACGGGAAAATTAGGTTTTGAGAGAAATTTTTTTTAATGACAACCCCCAAAATCACAAATTCTACCAGCTAGCCTTCACCTTTCACTTTGAGGTAAAAATAATTTTTTTTTCTGTCAGAATTACATATTTGCAGAAAACTTCATCACAGGGAACCATGACTAAAATGTAAGAATTTGTGCTAAAACCTTTAATGACAACTGTTAAAAGACCAGATCTTTGCTTCACAAGAAGTGTGATGAATGGACAGGTAATCCCCAATGGGGTACTTATCTGCCCAGCTTTGTAGAAGCACTAGCCAACAATCACCCAAAGCCAGAATGGGGACACACACTTGGTGACATGAAAGTTCAAATGTTTTGACGGCCTAACCACTAATTTTGTTCTGTTCTGCACAAGCTGTGCAGTGGCTAGGACATTTGGAAGATGCCTTAAAGTTTTTGAAGCTGGCCAGCTGCTTTGATCCTTGGCAGAATGTCCCATACACCTTAGAGTACTTCAACAGTGATCTAATGATGGACATCTCCTCTTACACCTATTCTGATCTTTAACTTGCACTACCCTCTTACCCAAGAGAAAAATTAACTCCTTCACAATGCAGCTTGTTCCATCCTCCAAAATATGATCCTGTCCTTCCAAACTGAAAATCACCTCAGTAGCTCCTGACAGCCTATCTCCCGAATTCATCTAAATACCCACAAATACTATAGCTTATCCTGTATCAATCATCATCAACTGATCAGTGCAAGAATCCTTTGTACTTTACTGCTGGTAACAATCATACATCCTTACCCCTTCTTGATGGTGGAAGTGGTCCCTATAGCTCCAGTTTCAGACCCATTGCAGTCCTATGTCTTTTCTACTTGATCCTTGAAAAATATATTTGTACTTAACTACATCAGTATCTCCTATCTAATAACGTTCTCTCTGCAACTCTAAATTGATTTCATCCTTTTCACAGTGTAGAACACAGTATTACTACCTTAATTTATTTAACATTTGTTTACCGGAAAAGTCCGACTTGGAATAAAGCCAATTTTCAGCAGAGGCCAGAGGAGAAATGCTTCAGATGCATGTCTTTGTAATGTGGGAGGAGATCCACATGAATGCAGGGAGGACATGCAGACTCTGCCCAGAAGGCACCACAGCCAAGAATTGAACTGGAGAACTACTTGCTGTGAGGTGACAATGCTACCCCTGTGCCATCCAAACATTCATATGTATATTTAGAAATTATCTGGTGTCTATAGTTTTCCTTGACCTATCAAAAGCATTTCAAACTGTCTCACATCATTAACTTGACTGTTTCAACTGAACCTTTCCTCCTGCTGTGATGTGGTTTATCTCATACCTGTCCAGTAGAACACATGCTAAATGGATGCAAACTGCATTCACCTTTCTCTCCACTTCAGTTGTACTATTCCAAGAATCCATCCTTGGTCCTCTTTTAGTAAGTATATTTGTCAATGCTGTACCTCTGCATTCAGTAAAATATACCCTCATCCAGTATGTTGATGAATCACAATTATTTGCACAACCAAATCAATAAAAGAACTACAGTTCACTACCTAACATTTCTTTATATCTATTGGGACCTGGCTCAAAAGATAAAACTTAGTCTTTAATGCAAAAAAAAATCCAAAACTATTCAAGATTGATTTGAAATAGTTATTGGATGAGTATCAAAGCTTTCAATTAAATGAACATGTTCCCATGAAATATAATTGCTGTCTAGCCTAGCCCAGTCTTTATACCTTGGGGAGTAAAAATTGAATTCTCTCCAAGCTCGTATTACAGAATTCAGTTTCCCTACCAAATATTTTCATAATTTATTTCACAAATCTAACTTCGTTTTTTTGTTTTCCCCTCTAGACTCCCACATGAATCCTCACTGATGCAAATCAAATTCTATGCTGTAAACTGAAAGCGTATTATTTCTACCAGAATTTTCTTAAGCTCTGTTGTACCAGTTTTAGGTGGAATAAAAGTATGTGCAAGCGTAATCCTCTTCCCTTACCAGTAGCCTCTTCCTACTACAAATCTACCATTATTATCTTTTTTTTTTCCTCTTCTGACACTTTTGGAGCTCCTCTAGCAATTCATATAGGTACTCTCCTTTTCCTTTGTCCCAGATATTCCACTGAATAACCATCCTGAAATCCTTTCTTTATCAAATTCACGTGTTCAATTCTTTCCGAATGTGTTTTCTCCAGCATAGCTATTTGCACTCTTCATTTCTTAAAGTAGTTCAGTACTCTTTCTTTCTTGTATATACCTGAGAGACCATTCATATTCAGAGATATGGAAAGTGTTACCATTATAAGTTGTTATTCCCACCTATTATGTACAACACCTTTTTTAAATATGTAGTTTCAGCTTTTGTGTTACATGCATGCACTAATGTTGGGCAGGTTGATCTTTTATACAGTTGTTTCTTGTCATATACATTTGAACCTATGTCACAAGATTTTTTAATGGAAACTCACAAAAAACAAATACAAACACACCCCCAGAACTTATTGACTTATCACACAAATGTGTACATCTTCAAATAATGAAGTTTAATACTCCTAATAGCAGTTGTCCTAGATTGATAGCTACACTCACAGGCTTTAACTTCCTGTAATTAAGTTTATCCATGCTACGACGCATGATACAATCTGTGCTTCTACTTACACTAAGTGCTGTCTGTTTTTGTCTTATCTTTATTCCTCTCTCAGAAGTAGAAATCAACATGAATGTTTCCAGAAAACATTATCTTTTTGCCGTTAAATAAGTACTCTGTTTTTATTGCTCTCTTATCAGCATGTCTTCATAGAAACATGAAAAACAGACACTTGCCTTCAGCTACAAGCTTCTTATGTTGCAGTTTGAGCATTTATTTGCTAAAGGAAAAGTTTTCATTACATTCAATGTTCTGTTATTCACTTGCTTCCAATTAAAACTTGTTGTTAGATCAGGCCAGGGGAGTTTAATCCAGTCATTCCACTATAAAAAATTAAGAAAGAGCTTATCAGTGCATCATGATCTGTATACTTTTACATCAAATCCCTCACCTCAGCAGCCCAAGATTACAGCATATTATCTTAAACATGCTTTTGTCCAGGCCTTCTCCTCATTAACGTTGTAGTGCCTACATTTCTTTAAACTTAAGAAAAAAAGAAATGAAGAAGAAAATGGCACCTGTTTACTTTAATATCCCTATAACATGTAGAAGTAGCTGAAAATGCTTTACTGTATAACATGAAATCTGATGATGTCAATTTTCATTCTGTACTCAGCTGATGCATTTGGATCTGATCGCTTGGATCCAATTCAGCTGTTGCTAAAGCTTGTGGCAATCAAAAACTCTCGACTTTCTCCCTTACCCCCAGTGCACCAACCCCAATTATCCCAGATCTCATTTGCTGCTTCAAGCAAAAGACATGGTCTTCCATCACTCTTGAGCGTACATCAGATAAGTTTCATATTTTCTTTCAATCTCTGTTTAAAAAATATATATTTTTTCCCATATGTTGGTCTATAAATTTATTATATTTTCTTCTATTTTTAGTACATTTTTCAGTACCTCTCAGCTACTTATCATTGAAACACTGTCATAGTTCCTATTTTTACCATTGTTGGTATTTCAATCTCTCGTTTTCCTCCCCCCCCCCGTTAAGTTTTTTTTTTTATCTGTCCTCTTCCATTGTACTGTTAATGATGGTGGATAAATCGTCAGGATTTTAAAAATGTATGGTGTGGGCACAGGCTGCCTTTATTTGATGCCCACACATTATCCTTTTATTGTTTAGGTCCTCTCCATTTGCAAGAATATTGCTCTATATGTCACATTTTTAAACCTTGTGCTTTAGTAGATTGGAAAAATAAACTGATTCTAAATTTTGGAGAGGCTCTATCAGCGGGTTCTTCCTCCACTAAGTCAAAAAGTTCAAAAGTAAAAAAATACTCTTCTCCGAAGCCAGCTTCTTTCTCCTCAGACCTGGACTCCTCAAGAAAATCTCAGAAGGATCTGGTCTCAACCCTGGACCCTAAAAAGGCTAAAATCCATGACACTGTCCAAGAAGCATCATCGGATCTGATGCCACCTAAGTTGGATCCGATGGAGTCAGAGCTCTCGGAGCTGACTCCTCAAGAAAATCTCAGAAGGATCTGGTCTCAGCCCTGGACCCTAAAAAGGCTAAAATCCATGACACTGTCCAAGAAGCATCATCGGATCTGATGCCACCTAAGTTGGATCCGATGGAGTCAGAGCTCTCGGAGCTGACTTTCTGATCAAGGGCAATCTGCCAAATGACTTCCCAGGAAAAGTTGCTTTCTTTCTCTGGATCCAGTTCCTGACAGGGTACTTTCCCCATACTTGGAAAGACCCAGGTCACCATCCATTTACTCCCCTCACTCTTCCAGTAGCCTGATAGAAGAAGATGTGGAGAGACTGGTGAAGATTCTGTTAGCACAGAGTCATATTGGTGTTCCTTCAGCTCCTACCCTCTGGGTCAGGAGATCCGTATATCTGCTACTCCCCCATTGTGGATTCCTCCTCTGACTCCTGTAGCTTCAGAGTTTTTCGATGCAAGTTGTCCAGATCTGTCTGGCTTGGATCTGAGGATAATTTTATCCTCAGATTTGAGATCTACTCTGAGGGCTCCTAGTCCATCGTATCTGTAGAGCTGCTGGAGCCGTAGTCTACCTGTTGGATCTGAGGTGTTGTATTCGACTTCAAAGCTTTTGGAGCTGTCACTACACCTCGGAGCCTCAGCTCAGCAGTGGATAGCTTGGCTTTGGCTTCCACATAGGAGGCTTTACTCTCTGAACAGGAGAGGCCTGGTTATGATGGTCTCTTTCTCTCTCTCTCTCTCTTTTCAAGCTACTCCACCTTTGAAGCTGCAAAGAGAGTATTTTCTGCCTCGATATTTCAGATGGATCCTTCCCCCTTGGATCCTAAGACCATGCTGTCTGAGCGCTCAGTTTCATCATCTCCTTCCACAAGGGCAGCCAATAGCAAAACCCCAGGCTCCCGCTTAGAGAATTGTAATCTCCTCTTCTGATACCTTCCCAGAGCCCTCCGCTGAGGAGGTCCCTAAGAAGAGGACATGTAAACGGAAACACTTAGACTCATCAGAGGTGTCCATCACTGAAGCCACAGATATCGATAAAGGTGGTGGGTTCCCACAATCACCTCCTGAAGATGTCTCCTTTGGAGCCATTCTAGAAATCCTTACGCAGAGAGGTGGTTGGACATCCAGCAACCCTACGTCTGAGGAATCTGTTCTCCTGGAGGCTTTTGGTACTGGACCCTCTACCTTCTGGGTGACTCCACCCACCGATGACCTCATTGATTTGATGTCATGGTGGGCATGGAAGGACCTTGACACCATAGAACCCATCCCTTGTAGACCAGATAGTATAATTGGACCACCAGCAGATAGACATTTTGGGGGGAAGGGAGTTCCTGTTGATGCCATGTTCATGGCAGCAGCCACCAAGAAGGAACTAGCTGAGGAAAGTTCCACTGTCCGTCCCCCCAAAAGGGAGTCACGGGCAAAGGACAGATTTGGGAAGTTTGTCTGTGCTTCAGAGACCTTCACTTTGAGGTCTCTGAATTATTTGGCACACTTTACTAGGCTTCAGAAGGATTTGATCAAGGAGTTCTCAAATACCTCTCGGGTGCTGTTTCTGATTATTGCAGGAACTGGTTCATAGGTTCATAGGTTCATAGGTTCATAGGTTGGTACTAGGCTATCAGCCCTAGGGCCTATACAAGCCTAGCCATAACAATTCCCTGGCTATTTCTTCCCACATTATTTACTTTCCTGGACCCCTGTCTAGCAGGGCGACTGACGTGATCCCTGGGGTGAATTTCCTTTCTCCCATCCAAACGTCAAGGTTCCTCTTGAAGAGGTCCAAAGAGGCACTCTGCTTGACATGTATGGGCAATCTATTCCAGAGTCTGGGGAGTCTCTGGGTCAGGAACCTATCCCTCCAGCATGTTTTGTTTATTGTGATGACAAGGTTTAGATCCCTGGAGCATGTAGCTCTGAGGGATTGGGATTTCTTTAAGTGTAGCATGTCCCACAGCTCTGGGTTTGACATGGCCTTGTATGTTAAGCAGAGATCGCCTCTGAGTAGACGATATGCGACAGAGTATAGCTGGAGTTTTTTAAGGCGGTCAGCATAGGGCATCTGCTTTAGGCCTGTGATTCTTTTAGTGAGGTATTTCTGAGGCCTTTCCAGTTGTTGCAGATGTCTTGAGAGGTACATACCAAATGGGGCGTTGTATTCTATAATGGGTCTAATGAGGGATGAGTACAGTGGGACAATGACCTCCTTTTTTCTGGATGAAAAGCCCTTCGTGATGAGGTGTGCCACATAGAAGGATTTCCTGACTGTTATGGCGATGTGGTTATCGAAGGTGAGACCACTGTCCACCTGTGTCCCTAAGTCTCTTATCACACTTTCTGTGTTTAGTGTACTGCCACCTATATGGTAATTCATGGATACATGTTTTTTCCCAAAGGGAATAACAGTACATTTCTTGGCATTGAGCTTGAGCCCATGGCTCTGGCACCAAGCATCTGTTTCTGTAAGGCCCTTTTGTAGAGTATCCACATCATTTGGGGATTCAATAATGGCTCCCAGTTTGCAGTCATCTGCAAACTTTGTTAGCCAGAGTCCCTTAGTGTTGACCTGTACTTCAGAGAAGTAGATGCCAAACAAGAGTGGCCCCAGGACTGAACCCTGAGGTACTCCACTTGTCACTTGTCTGGAGCTGGATTTGGAGTCGGCTACTTTTACAGTGTGGGTTCTATCAGTAAGCCATTTAGCAACCCATTGGGTGACATAGGGATTAATACCCAACTTAGTAAGTTTATCTATGATTCCAGAGTGGGGGGTGGTGTCAAAGGCCTTGGCAAGGTCTAGATAGGCTGTGTGGACCACCTTACCATTGTCCATGGCTCTGGAGACTGATTCAAAGAAGTCAATCAGGTTCAGGAGACAAGATCGCCCTTCACAAACCCAAACTGGGTGGGGTCCAGTGTTTGAAGGTTGCCAATGTCTTTGTTTATAAGTTCCATGATAATACGCTCCATGGCCTTGCAGATAAGGCTTGTCAAACTGATGGGATGGTAGTTTCCGGGATCCAAGGTGGATCCCCCCTTGTGGATTGGGATAACTGTAGCTCTGCGCCACTCAGTGGGCACGAAACCTGAGGTGAGGCTATGATTAAACATGACACTTAGGTGAGGTGCCAGTTCATATTGTAGTTCATGTAGTACACAGCCCGGGATGTCATCTGGTCCCATGGATGCTGTATTCTTGGCTTTAGAGAGTGCGTTTTGTACCTGTGTGGCCGTTATTACTGGAATTTGGCAATCTTCCGGTATTGAGATGGGCCATTTAGGGGTGAGAGGGGTGAAGTCGGCACTGAATCGATCTGCCAGGATATTGGCAATATCCTTTGGATCAGTATATTTATTGCCATTCTGTTTTAGCTCAGAGCAGATCTGAGCATTGCCATTTAGATTCTTGACATAGTTATAGAATGCTTTGTGGTTGTCTTTGGAATCTTTGGCAATTTTATTGTCATAAACACAATGTCATCATAACTAGCTTTAGAGGATTTTATGAGGCATCTCAGTTTCTTACTGAGGCTAGTAAGGGAGTTTTTGCATCCTGGGATTTTCCTCTTTTCTGCAAAAGTTTCTTCCTTTTGTTGTAAAGTTTGTTTATGGCAGGGGACCACCAGATTGGCTTCCTTTTTTTGGATGAGAGCATTTTGGTTCTATTTGGGATGGCACGATTCATGCATGAGTGGATGTGCTCGTACAGTGCCTTAGTGTAGGATTCAGCAGTTGAACTTTCAGTTCCCGTCTGCATGGGTGTCATGAAGTTTGTCACTTCTGACTTGAGTAGCATGAAGTTGGCTTTGGAGAAGTTTTTTTATGGTGGTTTCTTTACTGGGGGGTGGGGGTGGGATGTGGATGTTAAGGGTGATTAGCTTATGGTCAGACCTGACTAATGAGGGGGTGACCATAGGTATGGAGCATTGATTTGCCATGTTGGTAATGACCAGGTCTAGGATATTGGAGCCCCTGGTGGGACTATGGATTAGTTGATCCAGGGCATTGGAATTTATGAATTCCAAGACTGATGACTCTACAGTCCATATCCAGTTCATCTATGAGGTTGATTTCACATGTAGCAGAAGGAACCTCAAGGGCAGCGGGTTCAGGCATTTCCATAAGGAGACGTGCCTGGATGTGCCTCTTTGAGTTTGCAGAGCCTTTCAAGTATTCCTTTGACAGAACATCTTTATTTGGCTCCAAGGTAGAAGACACTCTGTCCAGTTGTGAAAAGGATGGAAAGACCCTTTCTGCCATGGGCTTGGATTTTTTCAACTCCTCAAAGAGCCTTTTCCAGGAATCAATGAGGTGGTCAGAAAATGTGGTTCAAGAAGTCTCAGGGTCCTTTTCAAGACACATGTGGAGGAGGTCCCCCCAGAGGCAGAGGAGGGAACTCAAATGGACAAAGACACCCCCATGGCAGAGGAGGCCTGCAGAAAAAGTGTTCCAGAGAATCTTTCTTTGACAAACCCTACCAGTGCTTATGAAAGAAGGCCTGACTCTTCACCTCTGGAGACAGCCGGGAGACATTTATCCCTACACCAGAGCTAAATATAACAAAAGATGCTTGGGTGCTGAGAATCATTTCCAGAAGATATATTGTACCCTTTCCCTTTCTCCCCAATCCCAAAAGAAAATCTCTGATGTTCTACCCAGTCAGAGGGAACAATCTGCAATTCAAATACAAAAGCGGGTAGAAAAAGAGTCATCCAAGAGGTCCCACCAGACCAGAGAGAATCTAGAACTTAACTCAAGCTTTGTTTTAGTGCTAATGAAAACAGGGGACTGGAACTCATATGTGCAGAAAACTAGGTTCTCCAGACATACTGTCAGCTGGGGATTACCATAAGCTATGACAAATCTCATCTGGAACCAACTCAGACTTTAGAAGCCTCTGTCTGATCACAATTCCTACACCATTTCTAGCCTGCCCTCCACCTGAGTAGTAGACTCTGGATCTCAAGCCTAAGTGGCTTTGCTGCACTGCCCTTTCATCTCATCTCCTGGATACATAGGATGTCCAGCCTCCTCCACATCATCATGTAATCCACTTCCAAGCTGCGTCCTGTCAGTGAGCTTACATTAAGCGAAGCAATTCTCAGTTCATGTTTGGCAGGTTGGTTGGTTTTATGTTCAGCTTTCGCTCAACAGAACTATCCCAGGTAACCCAGGCTGGGCAACTAGATACCGGCCAGCCAGTAGCTTATTGTCCCAGGGCTGCTGGGCTTATGGAGGGCACACATTGACCAATAGGGGCGCATATACCCCTCCCTCTGTTAGCATGGGTCCCTGGTGTGGGTCAGAGTAGGCTGGGTCCTCAACCCACTTATCACCGGTAACTACCCATGCCCATTTTTTGGCGACATTAGTGAACATGACAGAATCACCTAGAGCCATAATTTACACCATCGAGTGGCTAGCCCTGCCACAGTGCGCAGTCTGTGATCCTTGTTCTTCTATCTTGAGGATACTGCGCACCACAATAGATGGCCAAAGCAGTTCGTCTGTGCAACTCTTCCCCCTATAGGGCACCATGTAGAGTCTGTGCTGCTGCCCAAAGCTCCATTCATTGGTGAGTTTGAGATGGAAACACTCAGCATGTTTTTCGGACATGGGAGGAAACTCCACGGAGACACAGGGAGAACGTGCAAGCTCCAAACAGCCATTTGTTCGGAGGTCAGGATCGAATGTTGTACCTTGTGCATGGGAGGCAAAGACTTTAACCACTAAGCCATCTGGCACCTGGTCCCCCAAAGAGACCAATTTGCATATAAATGTCTTTGAGGTGAGAGCAGTGCTGTTAACGTTGCAGGCATTTCAGAATGCTCTCCCTTTGGGGACAATTGCAGTACAGTCAGACAACATGTCAGTCGTCTGGTACATGAACTAACAGGGAAGAATCAAATCCTACCCATTGTGTCAAGAACCTCTCAGAGCATGACAGCGGGAAACCTCTTCCAACCACTTTCTTTCAGCCATCACATTCTGGGGAAATCCATTGTAATAGCAGACAAACTGATCAGGTGCACCTCTCTTCCTCACGAGTGTTTCCTTAAAAAAAAAAAAAAAATTGGGAACACAGTCTTCCGACAGTGGGGCCAGCCTTGCTACAATCTATTCGTGTTTCCCCTGAGCAAATGCAGCAGCTACTTTGCCCTAATCCTGAGGGACAGTCTACTTCATGATTGTCTGTCTCCTTTACGCGTATCCTCCCACTCCATTAATTCCCAAGTTTTTTCAGCAAGATCATCCTCATTGTCCCTTTTTGCATTGACAAATTTAGTTTCCAGATCCAACTCTGCACCTCCTGTCTCACCCAACAGGTGTGATACATCCAGACATAGTGAATCTCAGGCTGACTGCCTGGTTCCTCCATTTACATCAATAGCCAGACATCCTAAGTTCTGTTCTCTTCTCCTCTCTGTCATATTTTTTTGTCCTCCCATAGACCTTCCACCAGAAAACTGTACTCTAGCAAATGGAAGAGATTTGTTTTTTGGGGCTCAAAACCATAATATTGAACCTTTCTCAGCCTTCATTCATAATATCTTGGAATTACTAGCGCATCTTTTTGAAAAAGGAGCTAGTTCTTCTACCGTTAAAGTGCAATTAGCAGCGATTTCCAATTTTCATGTTGGAGTAAATGGTTCTTCTGTATCATCCCATAAGTTGAGCAAAGCTTTTTTGCAATGTACTCTACTCTTAAAGCCACCCTTTAAAGGTGCTACCTTCCCCCCTTGGGATCTAAGCCTTGTGTTGCAGTCTCTTACACAATGCAAACTCAAATATCTTTTATGGAAGACATTTTCTTATTGCTCATTACCTCAGCCAGAAGAATTGCTGAGATCCAAGCATTGTGTTCAAAACCTCTATACTTGATTTCCCATAAAGACAGAGTTACCTTACGTACAACCCATCATTTCTTCGAAAGGTGGTGTTAGAATCCAATATAAATCATCATCTTCTTTCGGCTGTTCCCATTAGGTCTCACCACAGTGGATCATCTGTTTCCATTTCTTCCTGTCCTCTGCATCTTGCTCTGTCACATCAACCACCTGCATGTCCTCTCTCACCACATCCATAAACCTTATCTTAGGCCTTCCTCTTTTCCTGTTACCTGGTAGCTTCATCCTTAGCATCTTTTTCCCAATATACTCAGCATCCCTCCTCAGCACGTCCAAACCAACGTAATCTTGCCTGTCTGGCTTTGTCTCCAAACCTTCCAACCTGGGCTGACCCTCTAATATAGTTATTCCTAACCTTGTCCACCCTAGTTGCACCCAGTGCAAATCTTAACATCTTTAACTCTGCCACATCCAGCTCAAACTCAATATAAATCAATCGATTAATTTCCCAGTATTCTTTCCCAAATGTTCTAACAAAGGAGACTATGTATTACATTTACTGAATGTTCATAGACAGTTGCATTTTTATTTACATAGGACAAAAACATCAGAAATTCTGATCAGTTGTTTGTATCATATGTGGAACCAACATTGGGTAAATCAGTTGCCATAGTTACTCTAGCTAGATGGATAAATTGCATTTTATTTGTATATAACAAATTGGGCATTGCTGTGGAAAAAAAAACAGTCCAGTATAACCCTTGGGATGTCTATTCGTTCCACCAGGAGCCTTTCAGAGCTTGATGTAGTTAGGTTAGTGGATCAGCTCTTGGTGGCCAGAGGTCTTCCAGCCCCATCTAGGACCTCCCTCCCATCCGGAGCCGAGGTCTGTTTTCCAAGGGCTCCATCTTATCTTCCTCCTTCAACCTCTCTACAGGTTTTGGAGCCCTCAACTTCGCCGCTCCCTGTGCCAACTACTTTGGTACCAACGGTAGACCTCACCTTGGTTCTGGAACCCACTCTGTGGCCATTGGCTCAGTTGGAGCCGACCTACCCATTTGACCATGACTTGGCTGCCAGCTCCAGGATCCCTAGCTCGGTGCCAATTTTTTCCATGGTGCTGTCTACGGTTCCGGGTGCATTGAAAGTTCCAAGTCCTCTCGGGGCTCTTTCTTTGGAGGTGGGCTCATTGGAACAGGGTATGACCCTGGTTCCAAAGTTGTCTTTCTCTGTTCCAGGCTCCCATCCCTCTTCAGGTGGGCCTACCTTTCAGATTATGGAGAGAGAGCTCAGCTCAGCAGGCACCATCCACGTTGGAGTGTCACATCTATGTTTTCTCTGGTTTGCCATTGTCACAATCTGCTATATCTGGGCAGCAGCACAAGAGCAGCAAGACCCCTTACTGAAGGGTACCCTCTCTTGAGAGTCCTCCTCAGACTTTTCCCTGAGAATCCACCCCGTAAGAGATTATGCAATAAGAAGCACCTAGATTCTCCACAAGAATCTCTCACTGATGATACAGACTATGATGAAGGGGAAGGGTCCCCACGGTCACCCCCTGAAGATGTCTCCTTTGGCGACATTTTGGAAATCTTGGAAGGAAGGTGTAATTGGAAGTCCACAAACCCTTCCTCCGAGGAATCTCTCTTTTTGGAGACTTTGTGCCCAACCATCTTGGGTGACTCCACCTGCAGATGAATTGGTCAATCTCATTGTGCAGCATGCTTGGAAGGCCCCTGACACTATAGAGTCTATCCCCTGGAGACCAGACAAAATTCTCATTGCACCAGATCATCAGCCCCACTGGTCTAAAGGTTTATGGTTGGTAGCGGTAGATGCTATGGTGGTGGTGACAGCTACAAAGAAGGAATTCACAGGGGAGAGCCCTGCTGTCTGTCCTCCAAACCAAGAGTCTCGGACGATGGACAGATTGGGAAATGGGTCTATGCTTCAATGACCTTTCCCATTCGGTCATTGAATTTCTTGGTACATTTCATGCGTCTTCAAAGGGATTCCTGATAACTGAGCTCTCAGGGACCTTAGCAGGGTCAGTGTCTGATAAGGTATGTGATAAGGTTGCCTCCCAGCTTGCGACCCTAGAATCGATATCAAACTCAGCCATGTGGCTTATTGCACACACAGCAGAAGAGACGGCTAGGGCAGCGGGTACTGGCGTTGCCATTAGTCGTCATGACTGGATGCACTTATGTGAGTTTAAGTCTTCATTTGTCAACACTCAGGTTGATGTTACCTCATTGTTTGGCCCAAAGGTCAGGGACACATTAGCCAGGTGTGAGGAGGCCAGAAAGACCCTTTTTGTGGGTGAGCATTTTTCCACTCTTCAGTGGCCTTATTCCAGGAATCAGAGAGGTGGAAAGATGAGGTATAGGAAGTCCCAAGGGCCTTTTCAGGACACAACTGGCAAGTTTTCCTCCTGGGAGATGGAACTCATTAGGAAGACCCCCTCCCCCGTAGCAGAGGTGGCTCGCATAATCAGGGTTTTAGAGACTCTTACTCTGAACAGCCCTACCAGCGCTCCTGAGCAGCAGCCTGATTTTCTTACCTCTGGAAGCAGTCGGGAAGATTCTCTCTGCACCACTTAGCCTGGCACTCAATAACATCACATTCCTGGGTGCAGACCATAATCACCAGAGGTTACCACATCCCCTTTGAACTTTATCCAAGACTACAAAGACAAATCCCCAATGTTCCACCCAGTCAGAGGAATACAGCAGCACTAGAAATCCAAAAGCTGCTTCAAAAAAAGAGTCATTCAAACAGTCCCACCAGACGAAATAGGATCCGGATTTTACTCAAGCTTCTTTTTAGTGCCAGAAAAGACAGGGGACTGGAGGCCAGTTCTAGATCTCAGTGTTTTGAACAAGTTTGTTCGACAGACAAAATTCCGGATGGTCACGGCACAGTCAATCCTTCCTTTTCTGGAAAAAGATGATTGGATGTGCTCTGTAGATCTTCAGGATGCGTATTACCACATAAAAATGGACAAGCGCTTCAGAAGGATACCTCTGCTTCTGGCTGGGGGCCAATCATTACCAATTTCGAGCACTGCTGTTTGGTCTCACCACAGCCCCCAGGGTGTTCACCAAATGCATGGCAATGGTGTAGCAGCTCACCTAAGGCTACAAGGATTCAGCGTGTTTCCGTATTTAGATGACTGGCTTCTCACCACCCTCACCAGGCATCTATTGCTTCATGCCTTAGACTTCGTTCTAAAGCTGGAGGATTTCTCAGGCATTTCAATAAACAGCAAAAAGTCAAAACTATGCCCCACACAAGACATACAATTCATTGGAGTAACATTCAACACAAAATCCTGTGTGGCTGCTCTGCCTGTCCATAGACTACAAAGGATGAGGTCACAGCTTCAAGTGATCTCTCAAGACAAAGTCACAGCTCATTTAGTCTTGCAACTTCTGGGGTCCATGGCAGCAACAATCACCCTAGTTCCTCTGGCAAGGTACCACATGAGGCTGCTTCAGTGGCTTCCATACTTTGCCATGTCCCCCCCCTTGGGGGGAGTCCCCGAGAGATGCTTTCCTACATGATTGGCCCGCGCAACTGCTTTATGCCTTTACTGCATTCCCCCTAATTCCCCAGTTTTTGAAGAAAGCCCAATGGTTGAGAAGCAAAGTCATCCTCATTGCACCTTATTGGCCCTGACAAGTTTGGTTCCCCTTTCTCTGGCCTCATCTAGTTCATCGTCTGTGGTCTCTGGATCCAACTCCAGACTCGTTGTCTCATCCGCAGGGACTGATCCATCCCAACCTACAAAGTCTCAAGCTGATGGCTTGGTACCTCTACTACCATTGATTGCCAGGCAGAATAATCTATCTTTCCCAGTACAAAAGGTACTTCTGGCTTCTCCTAAACCATCCACCAGGAAACTCTACCTTAGTAAATGGAACAGATTTGTGCTTTGGTCTCATGGAGAAGGAATTGACCCATTTTCAGGCTTGATTAATAAGGTATTAGAATATTTATCAACTTAATTTCAGTTGGGAGCCTTGGCTTCGACTGTTAGAGTTCATCTAGCTGCTATTTCAAATTTTAATAGTGGCTTTGATGACCTTTCCTTAATGTCTCATTGCCTCTGCAAAACCTTCCTAAAGGTTTTATATTTGAAACCATCTTTTAAAGACCCCATCGAACCTAGGAGTTTAACACTAGTCTTGCAAAGTTTGGTCCATCAGTTCTTTGAGCCAGCAGCCTCCTGTGTTATCAAAGTTTTATCTTGGAAGACCCTATTCCTGGTGGCTATCTCATCACCCAGGAGAATATCAGAATTGCAAGCTTTGTGTGCGAAACGTCCATATATCTTTTTTCATAAAGGGAGAGTATCACTTAGACCTAACCCGTCCTTTCTACCCAAAGTAGTATTGGACTCAAATATTAATTAATCCATAGACCTACCAGTTTTCTTCCCAAACTTCTTAAACAAAGGGGACTATTGCTTGTATTTGTTGGATGTACACGGACAATTACGTTTTTACTTGGGTAGAACCAGATTGTTTAGGAAATCAGATCCAACTGTTCCTGTCCTTTTCAAGTACTCGACTGGGCAAACCAGTTTCCAAAGTTACTTTATCGAAATGGTTGAGAGATTGCATCACCTTTGTTTATGACCAAAATAAGCTGTACCTATCAACTAAGGTCAAGGCCCATTCTACCATTCCACTTCAGTAGCCTTTCATTCTAGAGCCTGTATGGATGACATTTGCAAAGCAGCCACCTGGGCTACCCCTCATACCTTTATCACTCATTACAAATTGGATATGGTCGACAGGGGAAGAGCAGCCTTTGGCTCTATGGTGCTCAGGAACATCCTTCCATAGGGCTTGAGGGACATAAAGTAGCTATGGACTCTGTCCCAATAATCAAGAATGAATTAAGATTGACAACATCAGATAAAGAAGTTATGTTCTTAACCATAATGTTACATCTGTGTTGTCCATCTTCATTGATTCTTGACATCCCACCCTCCTACCCCCTTCAAAGACTCCTGAAGGTTCGGAACTAGTCCTGGTTTTGTAGTAGGGCAGTTACTCAGACAAAACTTCAACCATTTTTTTCTTCTACGGGGAAAACTCGATCTGAGGGGAAGGGAAGAGAGCCACTATGGGTAGCCTTAGCTTGAGAGTTTCTGGCTGGCGCGAGCTTAAGACAGTGGCCAAGCCGGTTTTGAGCATGGAACCGAGAACCAGCAATCAAGAATGAATGAAAATCTACAGCAGAGAGATAACGTTATGGTAAGAACATAACTTCTTTTTCTCCATGATGATTTCTATCTTTACTTTTTACTAAGGCAGCAAACAAGAATTGAGGTAATTGGGGTTGGTGCATTGTGGGTAAGGGAAAAGCTCGAGAGTTTTTTGGTTACAACAAGCTTTAGCAAAGGGCGGAGTCAGATCCGAGGGATCAGAACAGAATGCAGTTGAGGAAGAATGAAAATGGACAACACAGATGGAACGTTATGGTGAGTACATAACTGCTTTGTATACTTCATGTTTTATATAACCACTGCTAAGAGCAAACATTGTTTTGCTTACAGTTACCTCTTTCCTTCCTCTTGCCCTTTCCTTAATGTTCTTCCAAATGTTAATAACATAAACCAGGACATATTCTTTGGAGTCCCTTAGAATTTTAAGAGAGTCAAAAAAACTCCACTATTTGCTGGTTTTCTTGTTCAGTCTTATTTCTCAAATGTGATTGATACTTTGGAATCCCACATTTATTCATTAATTTCTGAGTTGCTCATTTTCTTTCTGTTGATCCCAATCTCCCAACTCCTATCTCTGGTTCATTTTCAAGGTATTGCTGGTTCTTCTGGTCAACTCCTGTGCTTTTCACAGTCTCTCAAGCATTTTCCTTTAAAACACTGGAAAACATTTCACTATCAAAGTTTCTTTCTGAGTTTTATTATTAGAAAAATAAAGCAGAGTCACCTTCTGTTTGATAGTTAATTTTTTTGTTGGACAAACTTTTGTATTTCCTCCATAGCAAGTTCTGCATCAAAGTGACATTAATCCTCTAGGAAAAAAAAAATATTCTGAGGATAGCTGGATGCAGCAGCTTGAATTTCATCATTCCTTGATTGCTGGACTACATTTACTCCTTTTCTGCCTGGTGTTCAGTGAGTAATCCTTTTCCACAAACACTCTGCTATCTCCAGCTTTTAGTACTTTGTGCTTCTGCCACAGTTTTGTCAGAATCAACTCTTTCTGTTGGTAGGATTGCATCTTTACTGTTAGTGGTCTTGGCTGCTTTCTCATGGTGAGGTTTGGAGCATACACATAATGTTGCCTTTTCAATCAAGTTCTTCTGCTGTGGTATACCAGTCCGGTCACTTAACTGTGCTTTTATAAAATTAATACAGTCTGTTTCTTCCCGTTTGTCTTGTACAGCAGAAAATCTCAAGTTTTACCCACATGCTGTTTTCTAATTCTGCCATTTTTTGAAACATCTCTTCTTGAGCAGTTTAATACTCAGCCAACCTTTTCTTCATTTTGGCCACTGATTTTTGCAGTTTTGTCAGCGTGTCTTAATATCTGTTTAAAGCTTCTTCCATTTTTTCCAGAATTTTTTTTTTGAGTTACTATACTCCTTCAGTGTTTCATTTATTTTAATCAGTTTTGAGCACAATTGACTTATTTTTTCTTCTAGACTACTGGAAACAAGTCTTGCACTAAAACTGGAGTTTGAAATGCTTTTTCTGAGTTGCTGCTGGATTCTTCCCAGCTAGTGTATTCCCCTCAGCTTTTGTGGTTGATTTTTTTTTTAAGGTTCTGTGAATGTCTTTTTTTGCTGCCATCCAGGCAATGCACTTCCAAGTGAGTAACTGAAATTTACCCAAAAATACAATATCACTGGCTCCTTTTTCTGAGTTTCAGTTTTCACATTGGGAGAGGTGAAATTAAGCTGTTACTCAGTGTGCAGCCATTTTGGAAGACCAAGGAAATTATTCATTTGAACTCGAAGACAGAATCTAAATTTCCTAGACATATTAAGGCCTTATTAAGTTTAATTCTGTTGGCTGCCAAAAGCATTTGCCAGAAAACGGAAATCCAAGTCTAAACTGACTATATCTGAAGAATTGAATATTATAAAAGAGATAAAGGAACTGGAAGAGGGACCTTTATGAGGAAGGAGCAAATTACATAGAAATAAATGAAAATTATGGTAAAAATTCATGCAGAATAATGAGGAGGAGGAGTGAGGCTTAAGGGAAGGCAGGAATTCAGCAATTTGTCATGTTGGACTGATTATGGTTACAAGGGGAAAAAGATAATGTGATGTGTAATATTTGTAAATGGAAAATGTTAATATGATTTGTTCTCTTTTTTTGTTAATTTGTTTTCCTATGTCTTAAGTGATAATTTAATAAAGGTGTTAAGAGATAAAAGAGTGGAGGAGGGATCTTAAGAAAAGGCAGGGGGAAAATTACAAAGAAATGAATAGAATTTGTGGGAACAATTTTTACATAATGTTCAGGAGTAGGAGTGTATTTTAAGACAGGCAGGAGTTGAGCAATTTATGTATTGTTGGACTGAATGAAAAGTTATAAAGGAAGAAAGGAAAGAAATGTAATTGATGTATAATGTATGTAAATCTAAAAAATGTTCATATGTTTTTTTTTTCTTTTCTGTGTGTCTGCCCTAAGTGATAATTTAATAAAATTGTTTAAAAAATCATGTAACCTCTTTCTGCCCCTGCATTTTACTCCCTGTATTCCATTTTCCATATTTTTTTAGAAATCCTGTATTATTTCCCCCATTACTATAGTGACTGCTCTGCAGAAATCTACCATTTCCTGTACCCCAGTCTGTGTATCTTGTAATTTCATAAACTAACCATCAAATATCAGTATTATTGAATATCATAAATGTAACATTTCTCAGTGTCACACTACATTATTCAGGACAATGCCAATGAGCTTTTTGTAAATTAGTCTGCCTTTTTATCTGGCTTCCTTTTTCAGGTAAGGATCTAATGGGAATGAGGGCTGTTTCTTTCTAGATGCTGAGAGGGAATGTGTTGTTCTTTTTACTTTCTTCTCTACCTGTATTATTACTTTACATATCAGATAAAGCCTCTTTGTTTCACTACCCACTATTACTTGCATTAATCCCAACCCTACTTACGTTGTTACAATTTGTTTAAGTTTTTAAATCATGTATAATAACTTCTGTTAGCAGCTTAAACACACACTTGTGACATGTTATATAATATGGTCTATGTGTACTGTTTTCATTGCCATTTTATCCATGATATTTTTACTATGACATTTTGTTACACACTGTATTTTTTTCTTGCATAAAGTCATTCGCATTGTACTTTTACAGCTTTTTCTCCTTGGGCCTGCACTGAAAAGGGGCTTCTTTGCTCAACAAGAGTGTCCCAATAAGCAATTGCAATAATATGGCAGCTCAGCTTCTAACTCCTATATTCTCACCTTGAATTTCCTTATTTTCTTGCAGAGCCTGCATCATCTAGCATCCCAAAGATCCCTGAGCCATATAGATTGCTTTCCAGAAAAGCACATTTTCTTGCTCTCTGTACTTATCATTTTGTTGTCGTGTCTGATTACATAGTGTCATATTATTGCAGTGTGTTGTTGCATCTTTTGGCTTATCCCGGTTAGGGGTCGCCACAGCGGAACTCCGGTCCGCTAATGTTTGGTAGTGGATTTTTACGTGCCGAGTTACCAGCCCTGATGCACAACCTTCAACGAAGGCACGCCCATTCACGCATGCCTCCACACAGAAGACACTCTAACTGAGAATCGAACGGGACAACGTCTTGCTGTGAGGTGACAATGCTACCGCAGCACCACTACAGTGTGTTATTTTATTTAATGTTCTTTCCCTTGAATATTTAGAAATTATTTATTTATTTTATTTTATTTAATATCTGTTTACCGGGAAAGTCCAACTTGGAACAAAGTCAATTTTCATCGGAGGCCCGGGGAGAAACGCTTCAAACATTTGTCTTTATACTGTGGGAGGAAACCAGAGCACCCGGAGGAAACCCACACGAATGCAGGGAGGACATGCAGACTCTGCACAGAAGGCACTCCAGCCGAGAATTGAACCAGAGAACCTCTTGCTGTGTGGTTATAATGCTACTGCTGCATCACTGCTCAAGCTTTTGTTTTAATTGGCTAGTCTTGGAACATAGAGTTTTTTTATCTGTGAATCATACGAGGAGAAGGTGACTTGTAGAAAGCTTGTTTGAAATGTATCTGCCTGAAAACAGACTGCTTTGTTAGAACCATGCTCTTTTTCTGTTCTTAAACCTAATGTCCCTGGAGCTGTCTACCTCTTATGTTAATTTTGACTTCTAGATTTTCTGTCTCACCTCTTTCATTAGCTCTTTGTCATCTGAAAAATATAATTTTGGGAAGACACTCTCCTTTAATTAAATAAATTAATTTAGTCTCCCCTGTTTTTATATTCTCTTATGTTATAGAATATTCCATTATGTTCCATAGACCTAGAGTATTGATGTTCTGTAGGTAATAGGGGAAGTAGTATCCTCAGACAGTGCAGTTAAATGGGCTTGTACTGATTAGATGCTATACTCAAGACACTTCCTTGCATTTAAAACTAGTTGGAAATTTATTCTGTTTTTTTATGCTTGTGTACATTTTATGACAACTTACCTTTATAACTTGATTTCTGTCAGGCCACTTTTAGAGAAAGTAACTTAAGAGTTCTGACAGGAATTTTTGTGTACTGCTTGTACTTTACTTGAAGTGGGACTGAGTGGAGAAGTGTAAGTTTGTGTCCTGCTTGTGAACACTTGGCTGAAAACTTTCCTTCTGACCAGCCCTTCCTAACATCACTTACCAGTAATCAGACTACTTTCTCACCTACAGTATAGATATTTAATCTAGTTCTGCTGTTTCTCCTCCTGCTGTCTTTTAAAAAAATAAAACAGATGGAAGAACCCTTGCCTACACCATGGTCTCAGACACTCTACCTCAGCCACTGGTGGGTGATTCTGCAGTGGCCATATGTTAGCATTTTGAGAGCCCCCAGCAAATTTCAAGTTGGGCCCCCACCTAGGCACTTCCAGTGTAAGTATCACCTGCCACTACCACCCCTCTTAAGCAACCTTTTAGTTCATACTGCACCCTTGTAGGAGTAGTACACACAGTCTGACCTGTAGCTACAATGCTCTTGCATTACAACGGGTCAGTGTACCACACTGTGTTGGCCCATGTCACAAAGGGACATTCCCAGTTACTGGCATTTAGTTGCAACAATGATATATCACAACAACTCTATGCAACTGTCTGGACTTGGGTGAAATGGCACCCTAGGCCTACTGTTTCAGACCCCCCCCCCCACACACACACACATACCTTCCAGTCCTCTTCTATGTTTCCCCCATGTTCTGCTCCCCATATGATGTACATTATTTTTCTTCTTCCTTTTCTCACATTTTGCCTTACTATTCAGCTTTTTTAAAACCCCATAACTTTCTGTATGCTAAGAAGTGCTTTGTTTTTTCCCCACTTGTTACACAACCTTTTCATCCAGTGATGGCATAAACAAAAATTATGATCAAAGGTAGAAGTTCACTGTTTCTGTTCAGCTTTAGTTTTTCTGACATCCTTTCAACACACCTTTTGTAACCAACACAACACAGTAGCAATCATTTAGGAAATAGTGCAAAAAAGTCAGGGTCCATGAAGCCGTAGGGTTATAGGTGCTCTGGGATGCACTTTAAAACATTTTCCCAACCTTTTAATCCAATGGTGGCCTAAATTAAAATCATGAGTAAGAAAATAATTTCAGTCTTATTTTTTGTCTTTCAAAGAAGGTATTAAGTTGTGCCCAAGGCCAAGTGGTCAAAGCTGACAAAATAGTAGCTCATAATAAACTAGCAAGCCATTTGTTGTGAGGATATGTAGGTCTAGCCCAGAATACTGCTTGCCTCCCTAACCCCCCCCCAAAAAAAAGACCGCCACAGCCTGTGTATCCCACTGATGCTAGATTGTGGGATGAAGTCAGAGGTACAAGCTTCTACAGTCATGTATTTCAAGAAACTGCTGACATAATATACATAGCGTTCTTCCTCACTCCTCACCCATAGCCACTAAAGACAGCCACCAGTATACATTCATTGATGTATGATTCTGAAGAAAGTGAAAAAAATAATGATTACAGTAATGTATTCTACTCCATTGCTGCTAGGCAATACACTGCCTCTAAAGAAGTTGTAGCAACCTTTTTTGTACATCTGTGAGGTCTGTCAGAAAAGTAAAACAAACATTAATCACTCTATCCTTATGCCAAACATAATCTATACTTATCTCCTGTGCTCACCACTAAGATTTTACGGTGATGAAAATAAAGAAGTAATAACCACACAATCCCCAGACCCCCCCCCCCCCCACATACACACACACATATGTAAGCTAAAGTGGTTTTCTGTACACACACCTAAGCATGGCTGGTTTTAGAATGGGTATAGTTGAGAGCAGTGGCCATTATCAGATTTATCCTAACAGGGTCATATCACAGCCCTGTTCAGGTTAAAGAGCATAATCAGAAAATGAATACATGTTTTTCTCCTCATTTTTCCCCAACCATTAACAGCTTTTGTGAGCCCCCCCCACGCAGTCAAGGCTGATTAAGAGAGCCTCCTGTATCCATTTATACAGTCTAGAGAGTATGGGCCATCAGAACTAAATCTAAGTGTCTGAATGTTTTATGATATATTTTATGCCTCAGTTTTGAAATATAATTACTTGTTAGCTGTATTTTTTACTGATACCCAAGCATAACATGTGTCCTAGTATTACTGGGTGTGCGCACAAATAAAAATCAGTGATATTTTTTTCAAAGACACACACGAGTATAAGCCATAGCAATATTAGTCGTGTAGTTATTTTAGCAAATAGCAATACATTGTGCAGCAGTGATACTCCTACACCACATTAGTGACTGATGTTTAGCAGTCATCAAACAGCAGCAGGGGTAAGTCACTTTTATTTACCTCATTGAGGAGTAATGCATATATGTCGCTGTCCTTGATTTCACAGACCTTCCCTGATTTTGCTCATAATTTTGCTCTGTCTTGTAAAACGTTTGATTTGCTGGTAAATCATTCAAAATTACAGACAGTCAATAAATCCAGACATCAGAGTTTTATACTTATTGTCTAGAAATGCATGTTGATGCAATAGCTGTAATTCTATTAACGTTTTAAGTGAATTAGAGTAATATATAAAGTGTGTTCTTGATTTTGAGACTTTATTCTGCTATTATTTTTGGCATTGAGATGAATTATTTGGCAAAGAAGTTGAGAGTTATAGTATTGGGTGTTCTGCCAGTATTTATAAAACTCCATGAAAGAGAAATCCATCCCTGAGGAAGGTATGCACTGAGAATGGTCACTCTGGGCTATGGATCTCTCTAGTGCTTATCTTGCTCGTGTCTATTATCAGCTTTATCCTGATATTACTTAATTCGTAATTAAGTGTGTTTTGATATTTTTCAAATAGATAGGGTTAGGTAGTATACATTAGCGTTAGTGTAGGATTGTTTCATAGCATTCATGTTTTTTTTTTTTCCTGCCTTGCTGTGTGGAGATATTTCTTTATAGTTAACTTTTTAGTAGTAGTGTGTTTTTGTGTAGTTGCTTATAGTTGAGCATTGTTTTTTTCAGTATATTGTGCACTGTGTTGTTTGATGATTATTGATGGATAAGGGGTTTAAGAAGTCTGTGGCGTGCAGCCACAAACTCCCTGATCAAGACTTTGTGACTTGATGAGTCCACTGTCTTGAGGCCGCTGACTTGGAGACCCAGTATGCCATTTTTGACAGCTTTGGGTCCAGGGCTGTTAGCAAAAAGAGGGCCAGGCTGGTCCTGAAAGATCTTTTGCTTGCTAGAGATGCTTCCTCTTCCTCCACTCTAGCTAGTTGAGAGGAGTGATTGAGGTCAAAAGGGCATGATTTAAGACCCATGTTTATCCAAGGAAGTTGTAAACGTGTTGCTCCCCCGCTTCAAGCTAGCTGAATCCGAAAATCCACAGATCTTTGGCTACTCTTGTCTGTCTGAGAGCTGTCCTTGTATCCAGTAACTCAAACCTGATCTCCCATAGTGTCAACTATGGGGAATGCCCCTTCCCTTTCAATCAGTGTCTCTAGCCCCTCTTTTCTGGAGAGGGGCTCCCTCGGGCAGGTTTCATTCACCCTCCTCTCCCTCTACTGCCTTGGAATTTTCTCTAGTGTCTTCACCATCTTAGCCTTGGACCTGATCCTTTCTGGTTTGGGCCTGGTCCTCGGAGCCTTCTTCTAGTCGGCAGGCCTCCAAGCCTCCCTCAGTAGCTTCTTTGCCTCTCTTGTTCCAGTTGGTCAGGAGTTTGAGACTTGCTGTCATCTGTGAACTTGGTCAGCCAGAGTCACTTTGTGTTGGCTTGAACTTCAGAGAAGTAGATGCCAAACAGGAGAGGACCTAGGACTGATCCCTGTGGGACACCACTCATAACTGGTTGGTAGTACAATTTGGAATCCGCTACTTTCACAGTGCGGGTTCTATCAGTGAGCCAGTTGGCAACCCATCTTATGACATAGGGGTTTATGCCTAGTTTAGTGAGTCTATCTATTATTCCTGAGTGAGGGATGGTGTTGAAGGCCTTGAGAAGATCTAGGTAGGCTGGGTGAACTACCTTGCCCTCATCCACAGCTCTGGTGACAGATTCGAAGAAGTTTATCAGGTTGAGCAGGGATGATCTACCTTTCATAAACCCAAATTGTGTGGGGTCCAGAGTTTGGAGATTCACTATGTCCTTACTTATAAGGTCCATGATGATGTGCTCCATAGCCTTACATATCAGACTCGTCAGACTATTGGGGCAGCAGTTCCCAGGGTCTATAGTCTCTCCCCCTTTGTGGAGTGGGATGCAAGTGAACCTCCCTTCCTCTCACTCTAAGAAGCACAGTAAGAACCAACTATTTTAAGACACAAGCAAGAAAATACCTAAAAGATACCTGGTTCTTTACATGCACATGTACTTGATAAATGTCCTGCCCTTTTTTGCAAGTTCTATATCTTCAGATCTGCTGTTGTCGCTTCCATCCATTCCTAACCGATGAGTATATCGAATCTGTATGGATCCAACATTGGCAGCTTCCATCTGTCAACTGTATACCTTGGATCTTGTTTGTGGCTCAAACGCTTCAGGCTTTGCCTCCTTGGCTCCATGCTGTTTTGTCAGATAAGTGAAATATTTCATAATTCATCAGGTGTTTATTTCTTCCAGATCATCTTTTGTCCAGCTCCGTACTAAGTGTTCCTCTTAGAATTCTTCCTGTCTAGTTTTTTTCCTCCCCTAGCAAAAAAAAAAAAAAAAACAGCTCATTAGGCCAGGCTCCAGAGCTGCCTAAATCTTCAGATCAGACTCCACTTTTGTAGTCAGTCAGAATCAAGTCACAGGCAACTCCATTCTCAGGATCCAGATTTTTGCCTTTGACTCCAATCCCCCTTCATACAAGAGATATCTGTTCATTGCATTCCTAGGCCACCTTCAGTGGCCTCTTCCCTAACTAATGTTAGTGCAGTTAACATGTATTCTATAGGAAGCTGATGTGGACATGATGATGAGGAAATTCCTGAGGACTCAGATTTAGCTGGGGGTCCTCCTTGCACTGCCCACTGTTGGGGGGCTGGGATCCAGCCCTTCCACTCCTTTGTTGACCACTCTTTCTTTGATCAAATCTTATGAGTCAGTGTCGGTGGATCAGAGTGTTCCCCGAGGATTACCTGTATTGGAGGTGAAAGACTGTGCTTCTTTGATTTCAACAATATCTCTTTCCCAGTCACCTCTGATGGTATCGGATTTCGATGAGTTTGAGAGTCGAGAGTTTGGCAACAGTGCTGGGGGGGGTGTCAGGATCGAGATTGACTCAGAGAATTTTTAGACCCTTCCCTTCCTCTTGGTACTTTGGACCTTAACAGCTTGGCTCCTGTGCCAGATTGAGTTTTGGAATGTACCCTTGTCAGGGTCCTTGGATCCCACAGAGCTTGCTTTAGGACCAATTTCAGCTATGGCCTTCAGGGCACTTGAGAGAGTTTCTCTATGTCTAGAGAGCAGGTCCCCTTTCACACTTGGAACTGTCCCATCCCCTACTGACTTCTTCCGCTCCTCTGCCTCCAGTCCTGCTGATATGAGACAGCCAGCCCCAAGAGATCTTAAGACAGTCCATGTTGTGGATTCCCCAACAACTTCTGAGTCTTCCCAGAACGTCCTCCATAGAAGTAGATAAAAATCATGCATGCAAAACAAAGCATCTGGATTCCCCTCAGGAGTCCCTCACTGATTTCAGTGAATGAGAGGGTTCCCCTAGATCCCCAGAGGAAGTTTCCTTTGGTGAGATTCTAGAATTGTTGAGATAGGAGGAGGATGGTCTGGTGATGCTCCCTTCCAGGAGGAATCTGTATTCCTTGAGGCCTTTCTTTCCTGCTGACAGACTTGTGTATTTGGTTTTGTAGTGGTCAAACTAATTCCCCATACGCCAGACAAAATCTTAATCTGACCTAAGGACAGGCAATTCTGGAGCAAGGGTCCAGGGGTAAATTCCATTGTGAAAGCAGTGGTCACAAAGAAAGAGATTTTGAAGTCGAACTCCACTGTCTATCCCTCTGACAGGGCATGCAGAGCATTGGATAGGTTTGGAAAGTAGATTTACACTTTTGCAGCCTTTGCCTTAAGGGCCTTGAATTAATTAGCTCATTTCACATGTTTTCAGGGGCACTCAAATAAGGAAATTTCCAAGTCTCTCTCTGGGTCCTTACCTTACAGTTAAACAGTGGATATGCAGTTCGCTATCTGACATTCCCTCTCAAATATGTTCATGGAACCCACAACCCAAGCTGCGGAAGTCCTTACAAATGCCTTCTATGAACACCTCCAGGACTGCATGGATCAGGCAATCCCAAATAAAACCAAGACTCTTTCCACAAAGGGCAAACATCCAGTCTGGTGGACCCCAGCCATTAACAAACTTTACAATAAGAGGAGAAAGCTATTACATGATAGAACAAAATCCATAAAAGGGAAGTCACCCCTGATCATTATTAGTAAAAAAATACGAGCACTCATAAAATCAACTAAGGCCAATTTTGAGAGAAAAATTGCCATGGATTCAAAGGACAATCATAAGGCCTTTTCAGCTATGTTAGGAACCTGGGTGGAAACTCCCAGATATGCTCAGAATTAGTCCAAAATGATACAAAAATCACTGAACCCACAGACATTGCCAACATACTGGCAGACAGGTTCAGTGCAAACTTCACCCCCCTCTCCCCCCCTAAAGGAGAGATAACTATCCCAGCAGAGTGTAGCCTCCCAGACATCTCAAATGCGCAGGTGAAAGCTGCTCTCTCTAAAGCTAAAAACACAGCATCAATGGGACCGGATGGTGTCCCCGGCTGTGTGCTACACGAGCTAAATGAGGAATTAAACCCGCACATAAGGCAGCTGTTTAATCTCAGCCTTACCACAGGATACATGCCCAAGGAGTGGCGTACGGCAACTGTGGTCCCACTCCACAAAGGCAGTGCCTCTACGGACCCTGGTAATTACTGCCCCATAAGCTTAACAAGTCTAGTCTGCAAAGCTATGGAGAGGATCATAATGGAGCTCATAAACAAAGATATAGGGGACTTGCAGACATTGGACCCGACCCAGTTTGGCTTCGTCAAGGGAAGATCATGCCTTTTGAACTTGGTCGACTTCTTCGAAACAGTCACCAAGGCCATTGATGAGGGTAAGGCAGTCCATACAGCCTACCTTGACCTTGCAAAGGCTTTCGACACAATACCCCACTCGGGTATTGTAGAAAAACTTACCAGCTTAAATGTAAACCCATATGTCATAAGATGGGTTGCAAACTGGCTTAAGGACAGAACCCACAGGGTTAGAGTTGCTGGCGCTATGTCAGACTCCAAGCCGGTCACAAGTGGTGTCCCACAGGGCTTGGTCCTTGGCCCCTATTGTTCGGCATCTACTTCTCAGAAGTACAGGCCAACATGGGAGGACTTTGGCTGACAAAGTTTGCAGACGACTGCAAATTGGGCGCCATAGTGGAAAGTGCATCGGACACGGATATCCTTCAGAAGGGACTCACGGAAACAGATAGCTGGTGCCAGAGCCATGGCCTGAAGTTAAACGCCAAAAATGTATAGTCATACCCTTCGGGAAAAACAAGGTAACCCCAAGCTACCATATAGGTGGCAATCCACTAAGCACAGAAGAGGTTATCAGGGACCTGGGGACCCAGGTTGACAGTGGCCTTTCTTTTGACACTCACATTGCTAAAGTGGTTAGAAAGACCTTCTACATTGCCCACCTGATCATGAAGGGATTCACATCCAGATCTAGTGAGGTCATTGTTCCCCTGTACTCTTCACTTATCAGACCAATGATCGAGTACAATGCCCCATTCGGGATGTATCTCACCCGACATCTGCAACAATTGGAGAGACCCCAAAAGTTCCTCACCAAAAGGATAAAGGGACTCCAAAATCTGTCATATGCTGCCAGATTGAAGAAACTCCAGCTCTATTCAGTCGCATACCGTCTGCTCAGAGGTGACATGTGCCTGACATACAAGGCCATGTCCAACCCGGAATTAATGGACATGCTCCACCTCAAAAAATCCAAATCCACCAAAACCACTAGAGCAAGCGACTTAAACCTTAGCACGGATATAAATAGGACGTGCTGGAGGGATAGATTTATCACTCAGAGACTCCCAATGCTGTGGAATAAAATCCCGGTCCATGTGAGGCAGAGCACCTCGCTGGCTCTGTTCAAGAGAAATCTTGACCTGTGGATGGGAGATCGTAGGTTTACCCCGGGAATCATCTCTGTGTCACTGCTGGACAGAGGCACAACAAATTAATGGGCACAGTATTTTTTCATATAAGCCACAAAAATTTGGGCTAGGCTTATAAATGCCTTAGGACAGATAGCCTAGTATAAACCTATGAACCTGTTATCGAATGCAAGTTATGGCAGTTTGAGACCAGCAGGCACTGGCCTTGCTATTTCCTGGCATGCCTGGTTGCATCTGTGCAATTTTGCAGAGCATTTTAAGATGTCCATAAGTGAAGGAGAGACTGTATAGAAGTGATCAGGATGGTAAGACCCTGTCTGCCATCGCGATTCATTGTTCTTCCTGACCCTTCACAAAGAACCTTTAAGAAGCTTTGATTGTAACCATGAATTACCACATAGGTGTTAGTACACTAAACACCGAAAGTGTGATGAGAGACTTAGGGACACAGGTGGACAGTGGTCATACCTTCGATAACCAAATCGCCACAACAGTCAGGAAATCTTTCTATGTGGCACACTTCATCACTAAGGGGTTTTCATCCATTAAAAAGGAGGTCATTGTCCTACTGTACTCATCCCTCATTAGACCCATTATAGAGTACAATGCCCTGTTTGGTATGTACCTCAAAAGACATCTGCAACACCTGGAAAGGCCGCAGAAATACCTCACTAAAAGAATCACAGGCCTAAAGCAGATGCCCTATGCTGACCATGTAAAAAAACTCCAGCTATACTCTGTGGTATATCATCTACTCAGAGACGATCTCTGCTTAACATACAAGGCCATGTCAAACCCTGAGCTGTTGGACATGCTCCACTTAAAGAAATCCCAATCCCTCAGAGCCACACTCTCCAGGGATCTAAACCTTGTCATCACAATGAACAAAACATGCTGGAGGGATAGGTTCCTGACCCAGGGACTCCCAATGCCTCTGGAATAGACTGTCCATACATGTCAAGCAGAGCGCCTCCTTGGCCCTCTTCAAAAGGAACCTTGACGATTGGATGGGAGATAGGAAATTAACCCCCAGGGATCACGTCAGTCGCCCTGCTAGACAGGGGTCCAGGGAAGTAAATATTGTGGGAAGAAATATCCAGGGAATTGTTATGGCTAGGCTTGTATAGGCCCTAGGGCCGATAGGCCTAGTACCAGCCCACGAACCTATGAATTACAGGGTTTTATGCCATACACTTCTACACAGCCACACCCCCCAGGAGGCAGAAGGGTGAATAATTACAACGGACATCATCCTCACAGCAGAGGTAGTCTGCAGGACCAAGAGTTGTGGGGCTCCTCCTCTGACAAACCCTTGTAGTACTCCTGAAAGGGTTGCCCGACTGATGCACTCTAGAGGCACTTGGGGGCACTTTTCTCTGTATCCCTCAACCTGGGCTGTTATCACCCAAGATATGTGGTTGCACAGAATCATCACCAGAGGCTTACACAAACCCTTTCCTTTTCTTTTTCTAACATCCCCCAAAGTTGAAGTGACTTCCTGGCATCCCATCCCTGCAAAGTATGGCTGCAGCAAAAGAATTTAAAAAAAAAAGAAAAAAATCTGCTAGATACGATCATTTTTTTTTTAATTTTTTTTTTTCTCAATGTAACTTTACTATTGAACAAATGTTGATAATGTTTTGTTGATAACAATATTTTGTATTTTATGTAAAGTTGTCTTGCATGGTTTTATATTATGTGGAGCTTTTCTCCCCGGGCCTCCGCTGAAAATGTACCTCGTCCAGTTGGACCATCCCGGTTAACAAATGTAAAATAAAAATAAATAAATAAGCAATTCACAGAGGAAGTCTCACCGGACAACAAGGATCCATACTCTGTTCATGCTTCTTTTTTGGTTCCAAAGAAAAATGGGCACCTCAGGCCCATCCTTAGCCATCTAAACCAGCATGTAAAACAGATGAAATTCCAGATGGTCACATTTCAGTCCATCTTGCCTCTTATTAGGAAGGATGACTGGTTGTGCTCAGTAGATTACTATCACATAAAAATTAGCAGGCGGTCCAGAAGGTTCTTCCACTTTCAGCTGGTAGTGAGTCATTTCCAGTTCAGAGCCCTTCCCTTTGGTCTCACCACAGCCCCTCGGGTGTTCATCAGTTGCCTGGCATTAGTTGCAGCTCACTTCAGACTGCAGTGTTCCTGTACCTGGATAACTGGTTCATAGCTACCTCCACCAGGAGTCTATTACTTCAAGCTAGAGATTCATTGTTCTTGCTTTGCAACCATCGAAGCATCATGATCAGTATGGTAAATTTGATTTATTTAGATACAACTTTAAAATTAGCCAGATCTCTAGGATTGAGAATTTTTCCCTGCATAAACAAGTGTCAACAGTTCTGTCCCAGCAGAAACACCCAGCTAGGTGCATCCTGCATCTCCTGGGATCCATGGCAGGCTTCATTACTCTTGTCCCTTATAACAGATGTTGCAGTAGACTTTTGCAGTTCAGTGGTTAGTATGATACTAACCAGTACATTTTCCCATCTGTCTTACCAATATATTTATACAGTATATTTGTGGTGGTTGGCTTCCCTTCTAGTTTCACAGGGTTGCCAGTGTGTCCCTCAGTTACTCTTACTCCTTGGGAATCAGGACAAAGTAGTTCCTGCACTTGGAGTTGGAGAAGGTCACAAACTGGGTCACTGGGGGAGCACTGCTGTAACCACTTCCTCAGGCCACAGAGTACAGATGCTTCTGAGCAGGTGTTGGGGGCATTTTATAGGAAAAATGGTCCAAGACACATGGTCATCGTCCTAGTCCTTCTCCATATCATATCATTGTCCTGGAGGCAAGGGCAATCCTCCTCTCATTGCAGGACTTCCAGGACTCCTTCCCCAGTGGTGTGATTTCAATCCTGACAGACAGCTTTGGTAGTTTGATACGTCAAGAAATGGGGGGAACACATTCATACCCACTATATCAAAAAGCTGTAAGGGTTTGGCAATAGGTGACATCTTCTCAATGCTTTCTGGTAACAACACACATCCTGGAGAATACCAGTGTTTTAGCAAACAAAGTGAGCAGGCCTTTTCTTTTAATTCATGAAAAGTCTCTTAGTCAAGTTGAGGTGGCACAGATTTACAGCCACTGGGGGAGCACTGCTGTAACCTGTTTTGTGACCTTCTCCAACTCCAAGTGCAGGAACTACTTTGTCCTGATTCCCCAGGAGTAAGAATAACTGAGGGACACACTGCCCACACTTGGATCTGGGACTCCTATATGCTTATCAACCAGTGCATTTTCCCATTTGCTTACCATTATATATATAAAGTATTTTCATGGTAGTTGGATTCCCTTCTAGTTTCACGGGGTTGCCCTTTTATTCTACCAACTCCTCAGGCCACATGACTACATATGCTTCCGAGCAGGTGTGTGTGGGGGGGTATTTCATAGGAAAAATGGTCCAAGACACATGGTCGTCGTCCTAGTCAGTCTCCATATCATTATCCTGGAGGCAAGGGCAGTCCTCCTCTCATTGCAGGACTTCTTGCCCAGTGGTGTGATTCCAGTCCTGACAGACAACATTGGTAGTTTGATACATCAAGAAATGGGGGGAACACACTCGTACCCCCTATGTCAAAAAGCCGTAAGGCTTTTGCAATGGGTGACATCTTTCTAGCACTTTCTGGTAACAACACACATCCCGGAGAAAACCAGTGCTTTAGCAAACAAAGTGAGCAGGCCTTTTCTTCTAATTCATGAAAGGTCTCTCAGTCAAGTTGAGGTGGCACAGATTTTCAGCCACTGGGGACAGCAGTAATGAAACCCGTTTGCGACCTTCTCCAACTCCAAGTGCAGTAGCTACTTCATCCTGATTCCCCAGGAGTAAGGAGCAAGAGTAACTGAGGGACACACAAGCCCACACTTGGATCTAGGACTCCTATATGCTTATCCACCAACTTCCCTTCATACCGAAATTTCTTCAGAAAGCCATATATGATCCTTATCACTCCTTTTTGGCCTCGACAGATATGGTTTCTCTGTCTATGCCCTCACCTGATGCACTCACCTTAGGTAATGGATCCCATTCCAGACCCCTTCTGTCACTCTCATCTGTTTGGCAAGCCACACCTGGACATAGCAGCCCTGAAATTAACAGCATGGTTTCTCTACTTCTGATGATGGCCAAACAGTCATAGGTTCATACTAGGCTATCTGCCCTAGGGCATTTATAAGCCTAGCCAGAGTGTGTTTGGCTTTCACCACCCATTTTAAATTAATTTTGCTATGCCCTTTTTCGAGGTTAGTATACTGTGCCTCTGTCTAACAGTGACACAGAAGTGATACCCAGGGTAAACCTACGATCTCCCATCCACTCATCAAGATTTCTCTTGAAGAGAGTCAATGAGGGACTCTGCCTAACCTGGACTGGGATTTTATTCCAGAGTGAAGGGAGCCTCTGGGTTATGAATCTGTCCCTCCTGCATGTCCTATTTATTTCAGTGCTGAGGTTCAAGTCTCTGGAGCGTGGCTCGATGGGATTTGGATTTTCTGAGGTGCAGCATGTCCATTAATTCCGGGTTGGACATGGCTTTATACATCAGGCACAGATCGCCTCTGAGCAGGCGGTATGCCACTGAGTAGAGCTGGAGTTTCTTTAACCGGGCAGCATTTGGCATCTGTTTGAGCCCTTTGATCCTCTTGGTGAGGTACTTTTGGGGTCTTTCCAGTTGCTGCAGGTGTCTGGTAAGGTACATCCCAAAAGGGGCATTATACTCAATTATGGGCCTGATGAGGGATGAGTAAAGAGGCACTATGACCTCCTCTGATCTAGATGTGAATCCCTTCATGATTAGGTGGGCTATATAAAATGTTCTTCTAACCACTTTGGCCACGTGGTTGTCAAATGAGAGATTGCTATCAACTTGGGTCCCCAGGTCCCTAATTACTTCTTCTGTACTTAATGGATTACCACCTATGTGGTAGTTTGTGGGCACTTTGTTTTTGTCAAAGAGGATGACTATACACTTTTTGGCATTTAGCTTGAGGCCATGACTCTGGCACCAGTTGTCTATTTCTATGAGGCCCTTTTGGAGGATGCTTGTGTCAGCTGGAGAGTCGATTATGGCGCCCAGTTTGCAGTCATCTGCGAACTTGGTCAGCCACAGTCCTTCCGTGTTGGCCTGTACCTCCGAGAAATATATACTGAAAAAGAGAGGTCCCAGGACTGAGCCTTGTGGGACGCCACTTGTAACTGGTTTGGAGTCTGACATGGCTCCAGCAATTCTAACCATGTGGGTTCTGTCCTTGAGCCAGTTTGCAACTCATCTAGTGACACAGGGGTTTATATTTAAGCTGGTGAGCTTATCTATAATGCCCGAGTGGGGTATTGAATCGAAGGCTTTTGCGAGGTCCAGGGTAGGCTGTGTGGACCACCTTCCCCTCGCCAGTGGCCTTGGTGACTGTTTCAAAGAAATCAACCAGGTTTAAGAGGCAGGATCTGCCCTTAACAAAGCCGAACTGGGTAGGATCCAGTGCCTGTAGGTCCCCAATATCTTTATTTATGAGGTCCATGATGATCCTTTCCATAGCTTTGCAGACCAAGCTCTAGTCAGGCTTATGGGGCGATAGTTTCCAGGATCCATTGAGGCACCACCTTTGTGGAGAGGGACCACTGTTGCTGTACACCACTCTTTGGGTACATATCCTGTAGTAAGGCTGAGATTGAACAGTAGATTTATGTTTGGGTTTAGCTCTTCTTGGAGTTCATGTAGGATGGAGCCCGGGACACCGTCTGGTCCCATTGATGCTGTGTTTTTTGCTTTGGAGAGGGCAGCTCTTACCTGAGCATCTGATGTCAGGGGGGAGCAGCATTCTGCTGGGATAGATATTTGCCCTTTTGGTGGGGAGGGGGGGGAGTTTGCGCTGAACCTGTCAGCTAGGATGCTGGCAATGTCTGTGGGTTCAGTGTATTTTTTGTCATTTTGGACTAATTCTGAGCATATCTGGGAATTCCCACCCAGGTTCCTAACATAACTAAAGAAAGCCTTGTGATTATCCTTAGTGTACTGTGCAATTTTTCTCTCGAAGCTGGCCTTAGACGATTTTATGAGTGCCCGTAGTTTTTTGTTAATACTGATCAGAGATGCCTTCCCTTTTTGGGATTTTGCTCTATCATGTAGTAGCTTCCTCCTTCTACTGTATAATTTGTTTATGGCTGGGGTCCACCAGACAGGATGTCTGCCTTTGGAGGATTGGGTTTTTGTTTTATTTGGGATTGCATGATCCATGCATTCCTGAAGGTGTTCATAGAATGCGTTTATAAAGGATTCTGTGATCTGGGCCGTATTTTCTACAGGCCTGGGGGCTTTGAAGGATTCCACCTCAGTTTTGAGGAGTGTGAAATTTGCTTTAGAGAAGCTTTTCACTGTGGTTTTCTGGGCAGGGGGTGGGGTCGGGATGTGAATATCCAGTGAGATTAGTTTATGGTCTGATCTTACCAGTGAGGGATACACTTCTGGTCTGGAGCATAGAGTCCCCATGTTGGTGATGATCAGGTCCAGTATGTTTTCCCCTCTTGTGGGAGTGGTAACAAGTTGTTCCATAGCATTTGAGTTTATAAATTCTAGGAACATTTGGGCTAGGGTGTTGGAGCTAGAGTAATGCTCCCAGTCTGTGTTTGGGTAGTTGAAGAAACCCAATATAATGGTGTTTGGAAAGACCTTCATGTTTTCCAGTGTTCTCAGGAAGGCCGAGTGGGGTTCCTGGGTTTGGGAGGGTGGTCTGTAGCAGACTATAAACTGGAAGGCAGTTTTACCCACTGTTAGTTGCACATGGATAGTCTCTGATGCTTCATGCTGTGCCACCAACCTGGAGGTGTGGGTATCTTTGACGAATATTGATACTCCCCCTCCTTTTGTGGTTCGGTCCAAGTTTTGGGGCCAAAAAGCATGGTATGAGGTATTACCTGGTAGTGCTGGGGTGCTCTCGGGAGCCTTGAACCAGGTTTCTGTTACTGCACAGATATCGATGTTCTCCATGCTAAGGAGAGTTTTGAGTGCGTGCATCTTGAGGTTTAGACTTCTGGCATTGAGTAGCATTACTCTTAGTTTCTTATCCCTTGTGATACCTATGGAGGTGGGCTTGTCTTTTGAGCCTTGCCTAAAAAAGGCACTATGGGGGTAGCAAGAGCCTTTGCCAATATCCGAAAGCCCAAGGGTGACAGGTGCAAGCCGTCCCTAGCGAAGCATCGTGGCTTGTCGAGCATGTCATCCCAGGCTGACAGGTGTTGCATCCCCTTTGAATGACACCAATACTTAAGCCAATTGTTGAAATTGATCATCTTGTCTTCATATTGTGGTATCATTCTTGGTGAGGGTAAGATGCTACTCAAGGTCAGGGTCATACCGGCCTGGGCTACATGCTCAGAGAGCTCCTCTATGTCTCTTTTCATGTAGCCCAGGGAGGTACGTCTCAGGTCATTCACACCAGCATGGACAATGACTGAGTCATATTTGTACTTGCCTTGGAGTGACCTGAGTGCTTGTGTTATGTGGCGGATCCTAGCCCCCAACAGGCAACTCACCGTGACCTTCTCCTTGTTCAGCCTGGTGAGCGGGACGTCAATGTGCCTGATGGTAGAGTCATCTATTACAAGTGTATCAGGTGTGTTGTTTAGCCTTAAGGGCTGTGACTGTTCGGCACACTGGCTTTGTGAGCTATGTGTTGCACGTGTTTTGTTTTGGGGTAGCAGTTGCTTGGGTGTCTGCCTTGGAGGTCTCTGCTGCTTAGGCAGATTTTTATTTAGTGCCTCCGAGTATGTATATATGTAGACTGTTGCTACTGTAACAGGGGTTGTCTTAACAGACATGTTGTGTGTGGGAGGTCACATCTGCTATTGACATGTACGCCATCAGTTACTGACAGACATCCTAAGGACATCATAGGTTCATAGGTTCATACTAGGCTATCTGCCCTAGGGCATTTATAAGCCTAGCCAGAATGTGTTTGGCTTTTGCCACCCATTTTAAATTAATTTTGCTATGCCCTTTTTCGAGGTTAGTTCCAGGCTTTCTTCTCAGATGCTCCGTAACCTAATGTCCTTTTTTGAAGCTTTCCACCTGAAAGGTTTCCAGAAGTAAATGGAAAGGTTTTTCTGTATGGGCTTCTGAAAAGGGCATAGATCCTTTTTTCATCCCCTGTTCCTGCTATTTTGGATTTTTTTGCTGGTCTTTTCTTAGAAAGGGCTTGTTATTCTACTGTTAAAGTTCAAATGACTGCTATCAAATTTTCCTGTGGGAGAAAATCAGGCCTCTGTTGTTTTCTTGAAGTTATATAAAGCCTTTTTAAGGGGTGCTTTTAAGTGGCCCTGTTCCTCCGTGGGATTTTACCTTTTTACTCCAGGCCTTGACGAAACCCCAGTTTGAACCTGTTACAACTGTAGAGTTGAAGTATATTTCGTGTAAGGTGATATTTCTGTTGGCTGTAACCTCTGCTCAAAGAATTTCAGATATTCAAGCTCTTTCCTATAAGCTGCCTTATTTGATATTTTACAAAATAGGGTTTCTCTATGAACTAATCCTATATATCTTCCCAAGGTAGCTTTGGAATTTATTTTGAATCAGAGGATTAACTTGCCAATTTTCTTAATGAATTTTTCCAACAAGAGGGAGAACACTTTTTACATTTGATGAATGTACATATCCAGCTGACATGGAACCAAAACTTTTAGGAAAACATACCAGCTGTTTCTCTCATTGTCTTCAGTCAAGTTGTGAAAATGTATTTCCAAGGTAATCCTTTCTAGGTGGCTTTCTGAATGTATTTCCTTTGTGTATAAGGAGAGTGGGTTATCTTTGCCATATAATCTTAAAGCTCATTCTACAATGGCAATTGCCACTTCCACAGCTTTCTTAACCCAGGGTCCCTATTGATGACATCTGTGCTGCAGCTACCTGGTCTGCTGTGCATATTACATCCCATTACACGCTGGATTTGCATTTCAGGTCTAGGGTGACATTTGTTTCCACCATCCTCCAGAATATCCTTCCATGAGACCTCCCAGGGGTTAAGTAGCTGAGGACTCTGTTCATCAGTTGATGATGGACTGAAGAGAGAATATCAGATACAGAAGTTACATATTTACCATAATGCTTGCTTCATGTTATCTTCTTATGTCCTCCTCAACTTTCCCTCCCTCCTCTCCCATGCAAAATTTTCACTTTCACTACTCTCCTGATTGATGACACTGGGCCTTCCTGGAGCCTTGTCTTTATCCCTTTGTCCATACTTTTGCCTATATATTGCCGGGTTAATAAAATATCTTGCAATATTACACAAACAAACTCAGTCTTTTGTATTAAGTTGACAGTGAGGAATTTTGGGTAGGGGGGAAGCCTGTGCTTTGGATCCCAAAGTCTAAAGCTGTCAATGTTGGGTCCATATAGATCCAATGTACCCATCAGTTGAGGAAGATGGAAGAAAAGAGCATGGATCTAATGTTATGGTAAGTAATTAACTTTAGTTTTATTGGTTCAGAAATTTCCTGCTAGTTATTTCCCTCTCCTTCTTCCCTCTACCTATCCTAAAACATTCTGTCTCACCTCTTAATACTAGTCCTCCATTTCCTCCCTTTCTGTCGTTCTGCCAAGTTCATTTCCAAATTCATTTCAGAGCTCATGTATTTTGTTTAAATTTCCTATATTTATTGATGACTTGTATACCTCTGTTTGCTATGTTCTTTATGTAACGTTCTAATTTTTATGAAATTTTTCCCCCCAAGCTTCAGCTAAAAAGGAGTAGCTTTCAGCCCAGTTGAACTGTCCTTTTAAAAAATGCAATAAATAAATTAGTATTACCAGTAACTGTACAGTACCTGGCTATATGTGCTTTTCTAGAACTTTAAAACAAATTAGTTCAAAGGATTTTCTTGGGTACACATAAAGAAGGGTTCTTATGTGAAGCTGTTTGTGCATGAAGTGTGACGTAGAATCAACAACTTCACTCTGCTACAACATCTAGCTATTCTGAAGAATTAAGGCCACTCTGGTCTACCCACTCTCTTAAGTTACTCTAGTTGCTCTCTTAAATTTATCTATGGCCAAAATTTCCAGTGTTGTACTTACATTATTTATATGAAGTTCTAGCTGCAGTTTCTCAACCGATCTTAACTGTCTGTCTATATAAGATGTCCAGCTGTAAAGTTTGAGCCTATGCTTCAAGGAGGCCCATTTGTTGCTAAAATGACTCATGTAAAGTTTTGATAATTATGTGCCTCAGAATCTTCCATATCCATGTAAGTTTTAAGTGCTTATCCATTTAAGTGGGACAGTTGAATTATGGCTTATTCTGTCTGGTGCCATCTCTCTGCAGCTTTATACCTGTCAATTTTAACTATATAAGGCTGCACTGTATTTGCTGCTTTGAGCTTCGTCATGGTTTTACTAGACTCAGGAACTCCCAGAGTGGTAGACGGGTGGGTCATCAAGGTGGAAATCTGCTGCTGGAGCCTGAGCAGGTGTTGCTCAGAGATGAACGTCTGTCCTGAAGACTTACCAAATTTTGCTGGAACAAGTGTTGACTAAATCCTTTATGCCTTTTGTTTTGTAAAGGCAGCAGTGTATTTGCAACAGGAGATAAAGGTATTCAACAGAAGTTTATGACAGAATGCTCATTTATTTATTTACTTATTTATTGTTATTTATTGTTTAGCAGGTAGGTAGACTGGTACAAGACCTTTTTCTGCCATTTCCCATGCCACAAGGCTTGAAACAATAGATATAACAATAATTACATTGAACGAGAGAACACAAAGTAAATTAAGAAGTATAATATAGGCAGTAGTAAATCATTGTTAGAACAATGCAAGTAACGTTGAGATCACAAAATCAAAAAATGTGGTTAGCCGTACTCTAAATAGTATATAAAGTATGCACATTTTATGTACAACAGTAACAGAATCATATGTCCCTAACTTGTCTGGGTAGTTCAGTAACAGAATCCTGTGTCCCTAACTTCTGGAAAATGGTACATATTACCCCTTAAATAAAGGAGGAAATTCCACTGACTTTACAAATTTACTTCACATAGCCATCCTGTCTCCCGTCTTTAAAATCCTTGAAAGATATATACATCAACAGTTTCTCCACTCTCTCTTACAAAATAAGCTAATCACCAATACACAACATGGATTTTGTCAAAACCACAGCATCTCTACTGCATTACTGTAATTTACAGACACTGTCAATAAAGCTTGCAAATCTGCAGTATTTCTAAATCTATCAAAAGCCTTTGACATGGCTTCTCACAGTAAACTCTTCAATCAACTTTCCACCTTGGGTCTAGCATCTCCATGTGTTTGATGGTTCTCTAGGCATCTTGACAACATGCAACAAGCTGTAAAATGACAAGGATCCTTCTCTGAATACCTTCCCACTTCAGCAGGAGTCCCACAAGGATCCATCCTTGACCCTGTACTATTCAATATTTTTATCAATATGCTACATTCATCTTTTTGTGAAGGCACCTTGATTCAGTATGCAGATGACTTTACCATCATCTGCTCTTCAAACACCTTAACTCTCACCTCCAAGAAATCACTTAACAAGCTGTAATCTCCATTGAAACCTGGCTTACAACAGCACAACTCCTATTCAACCGCAAAAAAACCCCCCAAACTTGTCCTCTTTACCCTAAAAACTCACACCCCTGACAAAGCATCTTTCAAAATCTTTTTGGCAAATGGCATTGAAATTGAATTAGTCCACCATATTAAACTATTAGGAGTCATAATAAATGATCATAAATTTGACCTCCACATCCAAAGCAATATCAAGGCAACCCATCAGAAACTAGGTATGCTATATAGAAACAAACATTTTCTGAGCACAACCACAGAAATTATTCTTCCCAAAAACTACCTTCTGCCCCCTCGCTACTTTATGGAGCACCAATCCTGAGCAATATACAGTCCTTCATTAGAAAAAAAAAAAAACGAAAACTTCTGCAACAAAATTGCCAATTGTGCTACTAATTCATCCTCCTTTACCCATGACAGTAAAGCTTTCCATACTCTTAGCTGGCTGGAAATCCCCCTCCACCTCTCCTGCATTCATCTTATAAGAATACATAAAAGCATACACAAACCATTAGCCTGCCCAACTCTTACCCTGTTAATCAACATACATTTTCCAAAAAAAAAAAAAAAAAAAAAAACTTTTAGGTCAGAATACAAAATTTATCACCATAAATAAACCACCTGGACAAAGCCTATACCCATACTCGGTAGCAAAAAAAATTGTAATTCCTTACTTCTAACCGCTATAACTATTTCTAACCTCTTCCCCTTTAAATGCTCCATAAAAGAATACCTTACAAAATCTTGGACTTGCTCCTGTGCCACTCCTAGATGATGTCACTCACTATACTTCACTCTCCCCCTTCAGCCTAGATCACACATGACAACCCTCACCAAACTCCTACTACACTCCTTTTTGTTTTCCCACTACCTTATTTCATCTCTGCAGACCATTTTCTTTCCTCCCTACACACCTAAGCTACCTGAAGACACCCCATCCTGCACTCTTCTTATAATCTCCTTCTCTCTATCCCTCCTTTATAAAGAAAATATGAACACCTCTCATACTGAGACATCACTCAATTCTACCTCACTGCCTTTAATAATGTAATCTCTAATTTCTCTTTAAATATCTTAGAATTGTCTCAGGTCTTGTTTATCTCATACTAATCTATGTAACAGATAATTTGACTGTTGAGTTTTTCGTCACATTTTCTCCAACTCATGTTACCGTTTTTCATTGCACATTACAACAAAACATATGTTCTGTGTTTTTCTCATTACATTTTTTTCATTCTTATATTTTGCAGTGTAACATGATACTTTGTGATGTAAAATAGTTGTATGTGATGTAAAATAGTTGTACTTGATCTTTTATAATGTAACATGATACTTTGTAATTTAAAATATCTGTACTTGATTTCTGAAATATTGTGATGGTGGAGCTTTTCTCCCTGGGCCCCCACTGAAAATGGGCACTTTCTGGCCCATTCAGACTTTCCTAGTAAACAAATGTCAAATAGAAAAAATAAAAGTGTGTCTGAAATATCGCTAAGCATTAAATGTCCTACAGTGGCTCTAAAAACAAATGAAACACTCAGAACTGTAACAACTAATGCTGTTGGTTAATCACAATCTTTAAAGCAGGTACATTTGTATTCATTAGACAAGTATTATTTTAGCATTTTTTTTCAAGATCAATAAATCTTGTGAAGCTGTATTATCATTGGGTGACCAGTTCCAAAATGCAGGGTGTAGTCCGAGCATAGATTGTTCACATACTATAGTTGAAAAGTAGTCTGTTTAACTTAAGACTTTTGGAGCTGCAAATAGTGTAAGATGATTTCTGGACTGATAACTTGTTAATGAGGAGATTTGTAGCAGAAACAATGCAGTTTATCTTCTTGGCCATTAATGCCTTGCCACTGCCTACCAATAGGCTGTATCCTGTTTATCAAGGAAGTGTGTGTCAGTCAGTCCTGGGGTAAATTTACTGGTACCCATCCAGTCATCTAGGTTTTGTTTGAAATGTGATAGTATCACACTGCATAAACTGCAGATAAAATGTATTCCTGAGATGGGGTGGGCACTGCTTAATGAATCTATCTCCATCACATTTTCTTTGTCTGCTAGTGAAGATGTAGGTCCCAAGTTCTGATATTTGTGGAGCTAATAGATTTGCAGAGATTCAGGAAATCAAGTACAACAGGTTCTCTAATGGCACAGTAGGCAATGCACAAATCACTCCTCAGAAGTCAATATGATTTTGAGTAAAGGTCTTCCATGCGGCCCGCGACCATTATATTGAAATTTCACTTTTTTTCCGTGTGTTTTCACGTCCGTGTCCTTAAGCTGTTCTGCGCATGCGCCAAAACACCGTTCGGTCGTTTTTTACATTTGCGGTAAAGTTTCAGCTGAAGGAAGGACTGAGATCGCGGCGACGAAAGAGAAGACTCAGAGTGAGGAGGATTTATTTATTTTTACCCACGGACTACATCTCCACCAGTAAAAGGTAAGCTAATACTAAACAGATGTATGTACAAAGAAGTAGGTAACAGAAATGGATAGAAATTAGCCTGGAAGCTCACTGGTAATGTTATTGCATCACAGTGAATGACACCTGAAGTGCTTGTGCAGAGTCTATATGGGTAAAAGGAGGTGTACCCCTGTTAGACATTTGGTAATGGGAAATACTTGGGAAGATTAACGTGAATGGCTGTGAAAGATCTGTTGATGGAAATCTTCTGCTTCTAAGCCTATCCGAGACGAGAAAATAAATGATGACATAACACCACTGCTTCAGGAGATTAAAATGCCTACCATTTAATAATTTCAGCCTGTGTGTGAAAACAATGACCGATATGGGCTAATAAAGAAACCCTGCAAGAATATGCAATATACACCAGCATTTGAGTTGACAGTTATATTTTCTCACCTCCGTGTGGCTTCAGCTCTTTTCAGTCTCAAAGGATCTTCAATACCAATCTGGTGAGATGACAAAAAACCTAACATTTTAAGTAAGAAATAAAAGACATAATAGTTTGATTTGTATACATATGGGTAGACACTGAATTAAGTGTCATACTACCCAATTACTTCGACAAACACTTGCGCACATAAGAAATTTTAAATATAATTTGGCCAATATCTAAACTGGAAGAAAAGAAACACATTTTAGGATTATGTCGCGCTAAGGGTGTAATTAGTAAGTACTCCATACTTTGAAAAGGTAAAGACATGGTCAAACAATCCGGCAGACTGCTTAGCAAATGATATTAGGAGAAACCAGTGTTTGTAGCCAATGAGAAACAACCTTGCATGGATTAGTCGTTACGATTGAGTGCTGGGGTTAGCTAGATTGTACGTTGGGTATGACTGTTTGTTATCTCGTGTAGTACCTAGTTATATTGGTAAGAGTAGACATGTGCTTTTTTTGTGAAGTTGTGACTGTGATTTGGAACAATGAACAAACTCCGACAGCTTATTCAAACATTTGCTGGGCCGGTGAAACATCTTATTGGGACGGACCATTTAGGAAATAAATATTATTATGTTCCACGACAAAAGTCTTGGACAGGTATGTTGTAATCACCCAGTGTGCTTTGTGAAATAGTGGTCTCTGTGAGCAGTTCACTCTCGTACAGAAAAGAACATGTCTTGTTGCTTGGATGTTGTAATTACTGATGGTGAAGTCAGCCAAAATTGGGCTGCCACACAGGATATATGCACACAAGTGCATCTGATCATATTTTTTTATTTCATCTCTAAGCACAGCAAAGCAGCACCCTAATTAAAAAGGAGGAAGCAGTGCCATGGAAAGAAATACAAAGTTGATATATGACAAGTGCATTAGCAATATTTTCTACTACTGTGTTTCCATGAGGAAGGTCACATCTATACTACATATCAACCAATCAATTTGTACATGTACAACATCAGAACAAAAATTTAAGCTGGGAAGATAAGGGTTTCTTTTACATAGTGCAGTGCTATAAACAACAAATAGTTACATCCATATTAGTCACACTGAATTATACAGTTTGGGGACCAAATTATGCAAGCTAGCTAGATCTTGTATTTGTAGCTGTCACCCAAGGGTGAGTCGACATCAAGCCCCAAACGCAAGCCCTTCCATAAGGTATCCCGAAATGTTAACATTTTAGCTCAATTTACCAGTTAGTCCCCACTGCAAAAGTTGCTCCTCACTCACATCCACCCCAATGCCCTTCGCTTTAACCCTGCCAGAAACGTTCTCCAAAAAACTTGACATCACACCGTTCTCGGCATATAAACTGTATCTTTCCCGGGAAACTGGTCTAAAGTTTGCAGCTCCACCACTTCCGCGATCGTTGCCAAGTAACGAAACGAAGAGCCTGCCTTATAGTGACATGCTAATTCATAGACATTTTTTAAAATGTTGAAATAAGTTACTGTTTTTATACGTTTACTGGGATAGTACAACTGAACTCTAACAACCCCTTTATAAATGTGGCTAAATGTGTTGCAGATTCATAAAGTACCAAAGAAATTACAGTTGCAAATTGTTGCAGGACAGAGGGAATTTGATGCACTTTCTGTAGTTACCGAGTTTTGTATCTTGGAAACTGTGAAAACAGTCTTAGGAAAAGACTTATTATTAAGTTGATTAAGTTAGGCAAGCCAGAGGGAAAATGCTCCTTACAAACCTGTTTACAGTTAAGGAGAGCATATTGTCAAGATGTCAAGTTTCATGCAGTATTTTATAATTATATGGGTGGTGATGTAGACTAGAAAGAGGTGCTTTAAGTTGAATGCTCAGTAGAAGTGTAGGCTGAAAGCTTTCACATACCATGATCTTAGTTACATAATGTACCTTATACTTTTGAAGACTGAACAATTAAACTGAAGTGGGTCATACTGAAGCATTGTGTGTTGGCTGATTAACTTGATTGATGCTACTAAACCTGAACACATACCTGTCAGTTAGAAAGAAATCTGGCAGTGGTTTTACCCTGAAATGTACAGTGCCATGTTTATTTTTATACAGACTGTTTGCATTTGCTGTGGTGTTATAATCTGCTTCAGATCCAAACTTATTTTTTACTTGGCAAAATATTTCACTAAATAACATTACTAGATATAGGTCTTTCTGCACTGATGAGATAAATTTAACTACCACAAAGACCCACTTTTATTTTTGAAGAAAGTCTCCATATGGGCAAAGAGTATATTTTCTTGTAGGTGTAATAATTAATAGCTCCTCGGTATTAGCAGTTCAGCACTCAAAACACTTGCCTTTTACTTATGAATCTGTATATACACTTTGCCACATACAGCACTGGGTAGGTGTCAGTATTGTATAAAGTTCCATTATTTGAAAGTTAATCTACATGCCACACATTTCTCTTTTATTTTGCTTGTAACTCTCAAAAAGCAAGGATTGCACCCACATAGCTGCTCAGAAAACAGTTGTAGATGATGAATTTTATTTGCTTTAAATTTAAAATTTGTGCTGTAGAAATTTTGGTGGCTGTCTTTTTTTAGTACTGCCTACACTGCAGTTTGTTTGGGGTTGGGGGCAGGTTTCTGATGTGTCATATAGCTGCTTTCCCAAAATTTTAAACAAGAGTTAACATCTGTATTCAACGCCATAAATTAATTGCTTTTCATACTTCCCTGTAGTTTCTGAATTTATTCCAACTAGGGAAAGTTAGATGAAACACAACCTTACCAGTCTGACACGTGCTTGAATGTGACAACAGTGACCATCTCCAACTCCTTCAGATGGCAGTAAAATGGACTTCTCTCTGTAGTTACAAAGCCTGTCTCTTGACACTTGCACAGAGTCAGGCGAAGGAGCACAGGAACATCACTAGAAACGTGTTGCATTGCATGTTACACATCCCTCTTTAAAACAAAAAAAAGTTAGAAACCAAGGTAAATATTGCATAATGGAAATGTTCCATGACACACTGTGGTTGATGTGTAATTTAATCACTCTGGTAACATTAGACCTCTGTGGCATACATTCTGCCACAGTGATTATTAGGCGATGCTTGACTTAATCTACAACCCCCTCCTAATGTATTACTCAAGTAAGCCTCCGTATTGAAACTTATTTGATTAGGTGTCATAAACTGAAGATTAAGGTATACCCTTAATGCAGACACAGCAGATGCAGGCACATTCCATTGAGAGTTGGCATGTGGATACTGATTGGCACTGATATTTTAACATTAGCTGTGATAATTGGCTCATTGTATGTACCCACTTAAGTCTTTGTTAAAGAAGTACAGATAAGGCAAATATATATACATTGATATTTCTAGTTCTGTTGAATCTGAGTTTACTTTGCACTGTGTACTTAATTGTGTATATATTTTTCCATGTGTGCCATTCCACAGAAGAGGGAAGTTGTATATACACTAATTTAAACTGTACATGTTTTGGACTTGCAGTCTGTCAACATCCTTTACCTCAGTAAGAGAGGGGCAGCTTGGTGATGAATCAAGTTATCAGTACATGGCTGGGTTGTTTTCTGTTATACACAGCGAGGTAATTGCATTTAAGACTCTTTGGATGGCTGTAGTGGCATCTTTGTTTTATGGTTATTTGGATGCAAGACATCTGTTGTACATATTGTTGATGTATAGTCAAACACTCACTAACATTACCTCACTGACAGGGGCACTCTTAAAGTAGGGTTTGGCAGAGGTGACTTCAAGATTCGATGGTTCCCACTTGTATTCTGTTTGGTGTCCCTGAGTTGGAGCAGATTTTATATAACCTGTTGATTGTATCCTGGTGTTTCAGTTTCTGATATGGTTGAATGCCCCCACCTAGTAGTGCTTCAGTTTGAAGTGTGTTCTTAGTGCTTTACTTGCTGATTTGTTAGCCCATAAGAAGGCACAGTAGCTAAATATCTATTAATTCTTCACGTTATTCAAACAGTGCAACTCAGCAGGTGTAGTTTTCCCGCTGACTTTCTCCTTTTCCTGCTTTTCGAGACTGTTACACCATTTATTTGTGTTCCCAATGGCTACCTGTGGGCAGAGCAGAATTTTGGGCTTAGTTTTATTATGTATACTTAGTTATTTAAAAAAAACTTCTTCATAGTGATGGAAGTGTATGAAATAATCCTTAGATTAGATTAATGGAAGCATTTTATATGTATTGTGCATATTCTTATTAGCAGTTCTACTAATTAAATTTATTAAAATAACTGATGTGGAAAATATAATTCACAGAGTAGGAACTTGCAACCAGAGCACGAACATATCGGTCTGATGTTCTTCATCTCACATTGCTGCAGTCCTAACACTTGGGGTAGTCCGCTGTCCCAGTCGGCCCGAATACCAAAGTATAAGGCTGACGTCGGTCAAGGCGCATTTGTCTGACATCAGGACGTCAGGGTACAAATGCGCATGACCGACGTCATATCCTCAGTCTTTTTTGCCGCATGGTCCGATGCAGAAGCAGTATTGCGAGTGCAGGTTGGCGTTCTGAAATTTTCTGAAGTCGGAGTTTCAGACCGAATCAAAGTTGGCTAAGTACCCGTTGGGAATATTTTGTTTTTCTTGCCTCAGTATTTAACGGATGTCAGAAAAAGTGAATAACTGTATTTCTTGTGGTAAACAGATACCTCATAGTCATTACCATACATTCTGTATACCTTGCTTAGGTCCTGTGCACGGCGTTGTTGGCTGTCGCTCTTGTGCTAGATTTAACAAACGCACTATTAAGAGAAGATTAGATTGTGCCAGGTTAGTTTTGGGAAGCGTTGTAATTACAACATGCCGTCGGATGCTCGATGCCGCTAAAAAGCGCAAAGACAAAGCAGAGAAGCCAAGGGTAGAAGAACCGTCTGACCCGGACGACGGTTCTTTAGAGGGCTCGGTGGAGCCGGTGGTTCTACCAGAAGTTCCTTTGGATTCTCAGGGAGAGACTTTACTGTTACAAGATGTGTCCTCTCAGGAGGTAGGCCAGGCTGAAGGGGCTTCTCAGGTAGCTGTTCTCCTCCCTTCCTAAGGTGGTTAGGCCCTCCCCTTCTGTTTCCAAGGCTCCTTCTAGAGGCCGGCCAGGGTTAACTTCAGTGGGGGTCTCCCCTAGTTCTTCAGGGTCTCTGCCTAAGAAACATATGCTTAAAATGGCAGAAGATTTGATTACTATGATTAGAGGTTCTTTACCCCCCCCTGATAAGAGGCCTAGGGTGGAACCTGAGCTTGAGAGTTTTGAGCAGTGTTCGGAGGCTTCTGAGTCTTCAGCTGAAGACTTGCAGGAGTATCCTCCTTATTCTGATTCTGATGTAGATGACTCTACACCTTCGGCTTCTCCTCCTGAGGATTTTTCTTGTTCAGAGACTCTTCATTCCATGAGGGAGCATTTTAAATGGGAAGGTCAAGATTTCTCTGATTCTAGGAAAAGGCTTAGGGAATTTTTGTTTCTACCCCAGCATAGGCCTTTAGCTATACCTCCTGTTCTGGATGTGGTAGAGGATGTTTTGCAGAGGCTTCCTGAACCCTGATTCTTTGCCTCCTGCCCCAGTTAAACCGGACAGGTATTATAGAGTGCCTGAAGCTCATAAGTAAAGAGTCCTAGGGCAGACCCAGAAACTGTTTCTCAGGGCCCTAAAGGGGTTAAGGCTTCTGTTGTTAAAAATCCTGTTCCTTCTGATAAAGAGGCAAGGGCTTTGGATAGATGGGGAAAAAGTGTATACTTCTTCCACTTTAGCCATGAGGGCTTTGAATTGCCAGTTTCACATGTTGAAATACCAAAATTATCTCCTTTCACAATTGAAGTCTAAGGTAGATGCTCTGGCGGAAGGTATTGAGTGTAAAGAGTTGCAGGATTTGGTTCATGTTTCTGAACAGGTGGGTAAGCATTCCTTGCAATGTGGTTTTGATGCTGTACAGGCCTCTTCGAGGGTGGCAGCCACTGGTTCTGTTCTTGCACGCCTGGCTGAGGGATCAGAATTTAGCTGAACATGTAAAGACAAGGATTTTAGATGCTCCTTTACAATCTGATGTGTTGTTTGGTGCCTGTGGAAACAGTTTTAAAGAAAATGGAGGACAAGGCTAAGTCTATGCAGACTGTTAAAGATTTTTGCAGGTTCAGCCTCCAAAGTTTAGTAGAAATTGGCCTACTAAGGGGTGGACTTATCCTTCTTATGATTCTCAGTCGAGGGGTAGATCTAGACGTGGTAGGGGCAGAGCTCAAGGTTCTTTTAGGCCTAGAACAGGCAGTTCGCCTGCCCAGTCTTCTGGTGAGGGCAGGGGTCAGTCCTTTCGTAAGCAGACCCAATGACTTGCCTTTTCAGCTGCCAGAGCCTTCTCGTCTGGCAGCACCTTTGGGAGGAAGGCTGGCACTTTTCAAAGAAAATTGGTGTGTTATTACCCAAGACAGATGGGTATTGGATATCGTTCACCACGGTTACAGGTTTTATTTCCATACCTTGCCTCCATTCAAAGGCATGCCAGACATTCCTCCTATACAAAGAAAAGAGGCTCACAAGCAAATTTCTCTGTTGCTCCAGATAGCCATTCAGCCGGTTCCTGTGCCAGAAAGGGGCCTAGGATTTTATTCTCGCCTGTTCCTAGTTCCAAAAAGGGGAACACGTGGAGACCAATTTTGGATTTGTCTATCCTCAACACTTATTTGGACATTCCCAAGTTCAAAATGTTGACGTTACAACAGCTTTTACCTCTGCTGGGCAAAGATCACTGGATGGTAACTTTAGATCTCAAGGAGGCTTACCTTCATGTGCCTATCAGACTCAGTTGCAGGAAGTATCTGCGTTTCGAGCTGGAAATTCACATTATCAGTTCTCTGCATTGCCCTTTGGCTTATCTGCTGTGCCCAGAGTATTCACAAAGTTCTGGCTCCAGTTGTAGCTTTTTCAGGCTAAAAGGAATACAAATCTATCCTTACTTGGGCGACTGTCTGATTCTGGCTCAAGAAAAGGACGAGCTTCTTCAGCATCTGGAATATGTGATAGCAGTGCTAAGATGCCTGGGGTATTCTGTGAACGAAATAAAGTCCAGTCTAGTACCCTCTCAAGACATGTGCTTTCTGGGTGTGAGACTGAATACAGCAGCCCAGATGGCCTTTTAACCCCGGACAAACAAAAGAGTCTATCCCTTTACTTCCATCAACTATCTCATCAGTCCGTGCTGACTGCAAGGACAGTCCTTCAAGCATTAGGGTTCATGGCATCTTGTATTCTGGTGCTTCCCAATGCCAAACTGCATGTGAGGAAGCTGCAATGGTATCTAAAAAATGTATGGACACAGCACTGCCAGGATTTGGACACTGTCATTCCAATAATACCTTGCATTCAAAAGGAATTTTTGTGGTGGGCTCAGGAATGTCACCTAAACAAGAGACTCTCTGTGACCCGGCCAGAGGCGAGTCAGATTCTAACGACAGATGCCTCAGACATAGCTTGGGAGCTCATCTGAATGGGAAGTGGATACAAGACAAGTGGCCTGCCAGACTACAGCATCTACATATCAACATGAAGGAGATGTTAGCAGTCCAGTTTGCATTAATGGCTTTCAAGGAGTTACTTCTTCCAGGGCAGGTGTTGATTCTAACAGACAACACTACTGTCATGTGGTACATCAACAAGCAAGGGGACACATTCTTATCCTCTATGCAGGCAAGCAATGATTTTGTGGGAGACTGCGCTCAGCTTGCAGCTAAATCTACAGGCAAGGTTTCTGCCAGGAGCACAGAACTCCTTAGCAGATGTGTTAAGCAGGCAAATCATGGATCCCCACGTGGAAACTGGATCTTCATGTATTTCGACAATTGACAGTGTCCTGGGGAACTCCAGACATAGATCTGTTCGCTTCTCCACTAAACCACCAGCTGCCAAAGTTTTGCACCTAAAGGTTTCATCACACAGCTTGGAAAGTGGATGCTCTTTCGTTCAGTTGGAAAATCTTCATGTGTATGCCTTTCCACCTCTGCCTCTCCTCCCAAAGGTACTCCTAAAGGTCAGACAAGACAAGCCAAGGATGATTTTGATAGCTCCAGATTGGCCTCGGCAACACTGGTACCCATTACTGAGGAATCTGGTAAGGAAGCCTCCATGGCCTTTACCTTTAATTCCACACCTTTTGTCTCAGAGGGACGGTCATCTCCTCAATGTCAAGCTTCACTCTCTTCATCTAACAGCCTGGCATATTCTGTTTTGAACCACAGCAGGTCTCAACTTCCTCAACAAGTTTTGAATGTGATTATGGAAGCCAGAAGGCCTAGTACACGTAAAGTGTATGCAGAAAAATGGAAGAGATTTTTATTTTGGAGTGCAGCAAAGGATTTGGATGTTTCTGAGCCTAATTTGAGTGTGGCTCTTCAATATCTTACTGAGTTATTGGACAAAGGTTTGTCTTTCTCTTCCATTAAGATTCATGCTGCAGCAATTTCAGCTCACTATGATTGTGACCCACCATTGTTTGTTTTCTCATCCTTTGTTCAAGCAATTTCTTAGAGGGGCAAAGAATATAAGACCCCCACGTAGAGCTCCTACTCCTGCTTGGGACCTCAATTTTGTGTTGGAGAAACTTACTCTACAACCTTTTGAGCCTGCGGCTACTGCTGAATTGAAATACTTGTCATGGAAGACTGCTTTTTTGTTGGCCATTACTTCTGCAAGAAGGGTTTCTGAATTGCAGGCCCTTATGGCGGTTGAGCCTTTTTTGATTTTTCATAAGGATAGGGTATCATTACGTACTAATCCTTCATTTATGCCTAAGGTGGTTTCTAGTGTGGCTTTAAACCAAACTATTCATTTGTCTACTTTTATGCAAATCCCCAAAATAAGGGGAAAAGATTTTGCACACTTTAGATGTACACAGGCAGTTGCGTTATTATTTAAGCAGGACTAGGGATTTTAGGCAGTCTCAGCAGTTGTTTGTTTCTTTTGCTTTGAGTTCCCAGGGCAAGCCTGTGTCAAAACAAACTATATCTAAGTGGATTGGGTTTTGCATTGCATTCTGTTATTCCCATCATGGCAAGGAGATTCCAGCTGGGATTAGGCCTCATTCCACGAGGGCTACTGCCACTTCAACAGCATTTCTAAGGCGGGTGGCAACTAAGGATATTTTGGAGGCAGCTACTTGGAGTTCAGTGCATACTTTCTCCAAGCATTACCACCTTCCTCTCTATTCTAAATCCAGGGCTGGTTTTGCCACTGCTGTGTTGCAGGGCATTTTGGCAGCTCCTGCTTCATTATAGTTTAGCCATCCTCCCTTACCTCTGCTTTGGGATTCTGCCCAAGTGTTAGGACTGCAGCAGTGTGAGATGAAGAACATAGTACAGTTTTGTACCTACCATAAATGTAGATGTTCGAAGATCCACATTGCTGCAGTCCAACCTCCTTCCCTCTGTGTTTAGGGGTGGTTGTGTGGGTGGGGTTCTATTTTTGTAAATTTGTATATATTATACATATATTAGGTACAGGAGTGTTTGGTGTTTTTTGGTTTTGGCCTTATCTTTTTAGGGTCTTCTGACATCTGGGGCAAGAAAAGACTGAGGATATGACGTCGGTCATGCGCCTTTGTACCCTGACGTCCTGATGTCAGACAAATGCGCTTGACCATACTTTGGTATTCGGGCCGACTGGGACAGCGGACTACCCCAAGTGTTAGGACTGCAGCAATGTGGATCTTCGAACATCTACATTTATGGTAGGTACAAAACTGTACTTTACATTTGCTAAAGAAAAGGCTTTCAGAGAAAAACTTATTTCTTAGTCACTTTTCTTAGAATGCAGCTGCTGTGGTTGTAGTGTTTTTAGAGATAGACTGAGGAATAATGACAATGATTAAAATGTCTACTATTAGGTTATGGGCAATACCTAGTTGTGAGTAGGTAGGTGGTAGGTAGGAGATTGTGAGGCTCGAGCCAGTACAGTTAAGGCTTTGCAGTGTTGACTTTCTGTATGTAAACTGCTGCAAAATCTAGCAATTATAGTGTGTAGCAGCTGTTCAGTTTCATGGGGGGGGGGTTGCTATGTAGGTTAGTCATGATGGGGAGGCATACAAGAGAAATGGTAGTAAACCGGTTCATGCAAGTTTTTTTTCTAATGCTGTCAGGTAATGTTTACTTCTAAAAAACCTGTATATGTATTTTTCAAAGCGCATGAAAAAGTTAATGCATGAGCGGAATAAAATGTCTGCATCTACAGAAGACTTTTAATAAACCAGTCCTGGATGTTTTGCAGTGCTTGATTTGCTGCATAGTTTTGTTCACTTTTAAATGAAAATTATTTTGGTTCATGCTTTTAGATAAGTTGGTTGTTTGGCTAGCGCTAGAAAGATTTTCATCATTTTGCAACTCGTACCAGGCTGGAAACGCAGGCCATTGTAAATGCACAGCACATCTGATTATTTTATTGAATTGCCCTATGAGCTTTGTGTGAAGGAAGTAGTTGTTATGCTCTGCTTTGTGAACTTTGAGGGAGCAGAAATTTTTGCTTGATAGATTATTCCTTTTCTTAACAGCTACATCTCTGGCTTAATGTCATTCAGTCATTTTTATTTGATGGCCTCTACTAACATATTCAACAAACCAGTTTTGTGAACTGTAATATATGAACTATGCTGACTCATTTGTAAAATTACTTGGTAATTATACACAGTCTGAATAATTCATTACAGTATTTCAGTGTACTGTTCCATTGGTTATTCCTCAGTGCTGTCTATACTAGGCAAAATGACTCAAAAGAAAGGGGTGTTTAAATCTGTAGTCTAGTGAACGTCCATCAAACTAATATGAAACAGAGGTCAATATGTTACAGTTATATATTGATTGTGGCCTTTTCCAGTAGGAATCTGTCTGCATGTCTGTCTGTTAACTGACTATATAAGCTAGTCTGTGAACATCTCAATGCATTCATGCTTGAAGTGTTTGAAGCATTCCTGAATTTCACAATTGCCTGTTGCAATTACTGAAGTAAGCATCATGAGTGCAAATTACATACAAAACAAGGCATTATGACAAAAATATTTTAAATAAACAAACCAGCCACAATTAAAAGGTTTTTAAATATATTTAATAATAAACAATAAAAATAATAAGACAATATTCAATAACTCAATGAATAAAGTGACAGTTCAGAATTGCAGGAAATATGTTAAAAAACATTGCAGGACAGTCTCAAAATACAGAAAACATCTACTAATCTTGCTATATATTGCAATCTGTCCCTAAGAGAGGTTACTTATCTCTCAGAAATGTGCCTAAGGCCCCTGGCCTAAGCCCTGGAACTGGAAGTCATAAAACAGTAGTAAACAGTTTTACATTTGAAACCTGTCATTTTGTCTGTTTCCACACAAAAGAACTTCTGGCTGCAGTGTAGACATCCTGTCTTGTTGATGGGATAAACAGTCGTAAATCAATTCACTTCATTTCTTAGCTAGCATTTGCCAAATAACTCCTTCTCTATCAATACAGACAGTTGTAAAACAATTCACTTCTGTTCTTAGTGTTGGCAAATTAACTCTGTATGTTCCAACTTCTACCTTACAGCACACATCTGCATAGGTATGTAGTTATTATACAATATACACACATTTCTGCTCTTTCCCAGCAGGGTACACTGGTTACATTCTTGAAGCTCAGTACAGAACATACAGTTCAACACACACTTCTGCACCAATAGTTTAATATACACATATGTATAGTTTTTTTTTACATTTGTAAGACAAGCATAGGAAGCATATTAATATTCAAAAATGACACATAGAATTATGTACAAAATAACATCTAGCTGGGCTGGCAGCCTCACAACTGCTTTCCCCAAAACTTTGGCCCAAAAGGGATGATGATGCATTTGTTGGCATTCGGCTTGCGGTCATGTGTATGGCACCAGTCATTTGTTTGGGTGAGACCCTCTTATTCAGAATTGTTTTATTAAGTCAGTGATGTGAATTCTTTACTTTATTGCAAATTTGTTGGCTTAATTTTGTGGATTGTAATACTGTAGGTGTAGGGCTGCTAATGTTGACATTTTACCTACTTGGGACGGCTGGAGTGGTTTTCGCAGTGTGAATTGGTAGTACAGTAGTAGTGAATTAATGATAGTGTCAGTGTGTGCCAGTTTTTTTCATTGCAAGTGAATGACTTTTCTTGGGTAGCATGCAAAGTGCACAGTATTTAACTTGAAACTTGATTGTACAGCTCTGATTATGTCATTGAAAGCTGCCATTCTTGTAGCTGTAAGAAACTGTTGATTACATGCAGCTAACCATACATGTTCATAGCTCTATCGCAGTCCATCTGAATTTCATGAATTATGAAGAACTTTTCAAAATGCGCAGTATTACTGGCACAAAGTACAGACCAACAGTCACAGTAAATGTGATGCGGTTTATGCGTAATGGCTGTTTTGAAGACTAATGGCATTAGTACTACAAATGAAACAAAGTGCCTCACTGGCCCTCCTCATATGTAATCTGGCCAACTGGATGGGTAACTGTAAATTCACCCCAGGGATATTTTTGTGTTATTTTGCAGATGTGAAATGATCCCTCGAACACCATTGACATATACTACTACAACTATGGATAGTTTTAATTTTTATTTCCTTATTTTTTAATGTAAATTGTTAGCCATTGTTTTAAAAATTATATAACTAGGAATAAAGTAGTTAAGTTACTCCTTTTTTACTTTTCAGATGGCTTCTGCATCTGGTCAAACCAAAACCGTGAAACGCAAAATAGCAGACGAAGAAGAGTCTTTCAGGAAAAATGGACTGATGAGTACTTCTCTGTTGAATCAAAAAATAAAGCACTTTGCTTAGTATGCAGAGAAGTGGTATCCGTTTTCAAGGACTACAATTTGAAAAGGCATTATATTCAAACGCACCCCAAATTAAGTGAATTGCAAGGAGTGTCCCGTCAACAGAAAATATCAGAATTAAAAAAAAGTCTTACATTTCAACAACAGCTGTTTCGAAAATCAGCTACTCAACTGGATTCTTTACTGAAGGCAAGTTATGTTGTAGCAAATTTAATTGCGAAAAAATCCAAGCCATTTGCCGATGTTGAATTTGTTAAAAAATGCCTTGAAAGTGTAGCAGACATAATTTGCCCTGAAAAAAAATCAGAATTTTCTAAAATCAGTTTATCACACCAGACAATCGCAAGGCGTGTGGAAGATATAGCCAAATCTATTGAAAATACGTTGGAATCTCGGTGTGCAACTTTCAAGTATTACTCCATAGCTTTGGATGACAGCACTGATGTTACAGATACGGCACAACTTGCCATATTTATTCGTGGTGTTGACAACGATTTCAATATTACTGAAGAACTGGCCTGTATGGTTCCACTGAAAGACACAACGAAGTCTGCTGATCTGTACAAGGCAGTAAAAGAAACACTGGCAAGATTTTCCTTGACCATCACAAACCTGTCTGGCATAGTAACTGACGGTGCTCCAGCTATGGTTGGAAAGAGGGAAGGACTAACAACACTGATGGAAGAAGATGCAAAACAGATCAGTAATGTGCATTTCATGAAGTACCACTGCATTATACATCAAGAAAATTTGTCTGCACAGACTTTAAAAATGGAAAATGTTATGAATGTTGTTGTTAAAACAATAAATTTTATAAGATCCAGAGGATTAAAACACCACCAGTTTCAGGAGTTTCTGACTACTTTGGAATCTACCTATGGAGACATCTTGTATTTTACTGCAGTGAGGTGGTTAAGTCGTGGAAAAATGCTGAAACGCTTCTATGACTTACGAGATGAAATAAAGTCCTTTATGGAGTTAAAAGGAAAGCCTGTACCTGAATTTGAAAGTGCAAGCTGGATGGCTGATTTAGCCTTCTTAGTAGACATCACTGCTCATTTAAACGACCTGAACTTGTGCCTCCAAGGGGAAAATCTATTAATAAATGACATGTTTCAAACAGTGACGGCATTTGAAATGAAACTGAAATTGTGGCACAGTCAGATTAAGAACAATAGCTTCATTCACTTTGCAACACTGTCTGAGCAAAGCCATGCAAATACTGAAAAATATGCGGCATTACTTAATAGTTTAGGACAGGAGTTTGAGAGCAGATTTCAAGATTTTAGAAAACACCAACAACAGTTCAGTATATTTGCTACTCCATTCTCAGTTGACATCGACATGTTGCCTGCAAACCTGCAACTGGAATGCATAGAATTGCAGTCAGATATGCAACTTAAAGAAAAATTTCTGCAAGCATCTTTATTTGACTTTTATAAGTTATACCTACCCAAAGAAAAATATCCATCACTTCACGAACATGCCCTGTTCATGACATCTCTGTTGGGGAGTACATACATTTGCGAGCAGTTTTTTTCTCGTATGAAGCATACAAAAAATAAAATCAGAACAAAAATTTCAGATGAGCATCTTGAAAATACCCTTCGCATCGCCACTACATCTATCAAACCCGATAAAGACGCACTGGTATCAAAAAGACAAGCTCGGTCTTCACATTAAAAAGGTTATGCTCATAATGTTTATCTGCTACACAAAAGAACAATCCTGACTTGACAGCCTGAACCTCCTGATATGGACACTTAAGTATAACAAGAACTAGGACCAATAAGTTTGAATTCTGCAAAGGTCTGTGCCTGGCTGCACCCTTGTGAACTGGTTTCACGAATAAACATTGCCACTACTATTTATTATAAAGTCAATTATTTGTTTAAATTTGAGAAATGCAGATTGGAGAGGCAACTGCAAAACAGCATGTGTGAGTTTACCTTGTGAAACTGGAGTGTGTTTTGGCATACTACCATGTTCTTTGTGTCTCCACAGTAAGTGGGTGAACCAAAGTTAAACGTGTTGTACCATCTGTTAGTGACAGTGAAACAAATGTAAAAATAAAAATTGTTCATTTTTTAAGAAGTAAAAGTCTCATCATTCCTGATATTGCCAGTGCCATATTTCAGGGACAGATTGCAAAGCTAGAAACAGAAGAATACATGAGCGCTTTGGACAACATATGGGCATTAAGAACATGATGGAAGACATGGACATCTTTAGGAAACCAACAAAATCACAGGTATGATCTCATACAAATTGAAAGGTTCGTACCTGTTAATTTTTTTTACAAATAAACTTTGATGTTAAACTAAGATGTTAGATTTAACTGTTTTTTTTAATAATTAGAATGAGATATTGAATTTTAGGGCAAATATTATGCATTTATTAATTTATTTATTGTTCAAATTCACCTACAATACAGCCAGTGGGCCGACTTTCTATTAGTCCGCATATACCTGGGGTCTTTTGCTGTTTAGTTTATGATGCGTCGTTAGAGACTTTTTTTTTTTTTTGGTCCTCACCTGCCGTTTGCCCCCAGACCATTTCTGTTGACTCAATGCGGCCCTTGCAACTGAAAAGGTTGGACACCCCTGGTATAGAGCTTTTAAGCCTCTCTTGGTAGCTCATGGTTTTTAAGCTCATAATATTCTTATTCAGAAATCTTTGGGCCTTGCATTGTTGTCTGATGTGTCTAGTATGATGCATCTTGAATTGGGTATTGTACTTATTGATTTGGTGTAATTAATTCTACATTTAAGGGTAGAATAACCTCTTTAGATCATGATGATACATCATTGTATATCAGTTGTGCTGCATACAAGGACTTTCTGACTATACATACTACATGATGATTGAAGGAAAGGGAACTGGCAACTTTGCTTCCAAGGTACCTGACTACATATTCATTTTACAGTTGTGGCATTGTCTGTACTGGCTGGTGAGGGTAGGGTTTCTTTGTCAAACACAACACTGCTATACTTTTTTTTTTTATTATATTTTTTTTAACTTTAGCCCATTTTTAGTTCAGTGAATATTTGCTAGAATAAGTTTTTCCTAAAGGGAGAGGTGAGGGCAGTACCTATCACAAAGTAGTTTGAAAGTGAGTGTTGAGTAGATAAATGAATCTGTCAGTAATAGGTTCTCATTTTGTTCTCTTGATAGTGGTGCAGTGGTGCTGTCTATGACAAGAAAGGTGTATTAAATGAGAAGGTCTTATTTTCAGTGGTGTGGTGTAATGCATTGTATTACGGCTTGATGAGATGGCAGTAATTGGAAAGGCATAATTTGGTTTTAGGATGAATAGTTTGATTACAATAGGTGAACATGCTTCATATGTAAGTAGATTGAATATGCTGTAGGCTTCTTTTAGTTATATGTAATTAGTGTTGTTAATATGATAATGGAAAGAGAAAGTCTCTTCAGACAAGATTGCTCGGTAGCCGCTTGTTAAAAGGGAGTAATATCCCTTGTTGGTCACAGATGTGTGTGGTGAAGTTTCTGTGAGAGTCTCCTGGAAGCTCCAAAAACTGTGACAAGGATTTGGCGTAGTTTAATGCACAGCTGATTTTCTATGAAGTAGTTCCTAATGGAGGCAAACTGATTTTGTAATGTTAACCTCAACAGAGGAATATATTTATAGGTAGTACTAAAGACAATATCACAGGTAAACAAGATGATGTGTAGGTCTGACAAGTCTCAAAGTTGATTGTTTATGTAGAGGGGGAAAAAGCAGAGGTGCTAACGCTGAACCCTGAGGGACTCCAGCAGATATGGAACCTGATTGTAAAAGTGAGTTATTTGAGGAGATGCAGAATGTTCTGTCAGATAAATAACTCTGAAACCATTTTGTTAAAGCTGTGGAGAAGCCGATGCCTGATAACTTATGTATCTACAAGTAGTGGTTTGCCATGTTTAAAGCCCTTTTTAAGTCAGAAAATATTGCTCTTGTTAGTAGGCCTTTGGCCATGCTTGAGAAAATGTATGATGAAGGAAGGAAAATAGAGTACTATATTTTCCTCAGAAAGATGTTATTAATGTGAAAATTATATTTGTGTGTGTAATCAGGTGATTATGCAAAGGTTTAAGTATTTTTTTGCTAATGGGCAGTGGTTTGTAATCGGCTGTACTCATATTAGTTACAGTGATAGTATTGATTTGCATAATGCATTAATAATGAACTGTCTCCTTACAGATTTAAACCATACCAGTTGTTTAATTTTGGATCACATTTTCCTACTTTGCTGAGTTTTGTTTTCTCATAAGAAACATAACTCAATGCCGTAAGAAGTGGGTACCTGTTAACATCTTTGTTCTAAAAATAAGTGAATTAAATTAATACAAAAGTCATGTGGCTATTAAGCAGTAACTAAATATTCTGGAAGAATTAAAAATTGCACATTAGGTAATTCTGATCATTGTAAGTGCAGCTTAATTCATTACCTGAATGAATTGCTGTGACTGTAGACAGAATTTCAGTAATAGACATTTAAAAAAAAAAGATGAGGCAACATGTCTTCATTTATATGGCTACACATAGCATTCTTTTTTCTTTTCAAGGGTATGGAAGATATACTACGGTGCTTTATCAAGCAGGGGAATGCTGAGATGAACAGGCAGATTGAATTCATCATAAAACAGCTTACTTCAGGTCAGTAGATCATGTTCTATAATGCCATGTATCCACTTCTTGTCTGAGTATTGCTCAGGAAACAAAAATGCTTCCATGATTTAAACTACAGAAACAGCATGTCTGGCTGCTGCTCTTAAGTTTCAGCATGGCTGCCTTGTAGGTAGTCTGTGCAACCATTTGATCAAATAAGTTCCATGTGGTTTGTTGAACTACTCCTACTGGATTTGCATGCTGATCTCATCAATGCATTACACATTTCTAAAATAACTATTTTTGGATCTGGTCTTTTAATATTGGTGGCAATCTCATAAGATCCCATTTTGTTGTGTTTGCCCCCTGCATATCCCAAGATAATTTTTTGTTCAAGTGATTTTTGGCATACTCCCACCTGAAACTTTTGGGGGTACCCCGATCTAACATAAACCACCTGTTAGATTCACTATTTCTAGGGGAATGGGGCAGAGTCAACAAGACAGGAGTTTGCTGAGTTTGTCCCTCAGTATTCTGAAGCATATCCTCATTATATACCTTAAAAAGATATGCTGAATAATTTAGCAAAGTGAGTGTATACCTGGCACAATAACAAGAGATCTTAACTTTGAGATGCTATGAGTATATGAGGTCTACTTTTTCTTTGAATCTAATTGTACTGAATTTCATTTCACTCTGACCACTTAGCTGAAAACTCAAATTATTGAAAACTCATTTCACTGAATCTCATTTCACTGAACTGCAGTTAGTATGTATGGCACTGTGTAGAGTACTGTAAGGCAAGTAAAAGGTATATGCCCTTTTCCCCATTGTAGTGCGATCCTGGAGTTAGTATATATATATATATATATATATATATATATATATATATATATATATATATATATATATATATTTAGTGGGGTGTCGGGAGCACAAAGATATTTAATAATTATTTTTCAAAATTCGATCCTTCTAAGAAAAGCTCTTAAATTGATGATACGAGACCAGATAAACATAATATTACTTCCCCTTGTATAATGGAAAACATGTCTACAGCATCACTGCATAAAAATCAAATTTTATAGTAGCTCCTGATTCTGTTCTTAGATGCGTTATTGTTGGCGGACTCTGTTTCATTGTTTGCGTTAACATCACTGTAAAATACATTGTTGTGTAATTACTATGTAAGATTCCTGATTGTGTGTTTATAATAAAAGTGATCTTAGTGCACTGGATTGTGTTCAATGGAAACTTACTAAAAGAATAAAGGAATGAAAGTAAACCTCAATATTAGGACTTTACTCAGTGAGCTAAAGATGGTTAGAGGTAGACTGGGTTTAACCTTTAAGATTTTCCACGATGAGGAATTAAGGAGAATTCTGTGTCTACAACACACACTTAATTTAAGGGAAAGACAAGTAACATTTAAATCTGATAAATGCAAAACTACTTTAAGAACTAGGTTTATTACTCATTCATTGGTAATGCTCTGGAATAGGCTGCCTTTGAAGAGTAGATTGCTTAATTTTATGGATCAATTCAAACACTTAAAGTAAACTCTCAAGCAACAAGGGAAAATAAATCAAAGAAATACAGTACAATTTTCATGTGTTGCACTTTGTTTTCCCCCCACAGAAACATACCTTACGTTTTTAGAGTTTTGAAAAGGAAGATAGGAATAAATTCCCTCTCTCCCCAACCTTAGAACAAGTCAAACCATACAAATAGTATAAGGTACAGTATTACTCAGGCCTATTTTTAATAGTAACTCTGAAGCAACCAGACACTACAGATGTTCTTCGTGTTTCACTGTTGCAGTCATTACATTTGGGTAATCTGCTGGCAGGTAGCCCTCAGTCAGCCTGAATAACAAAGTCTTGGGTCCTGCGTCAGTTGCTGTCTCCTCTTCCATGATGTGAGGTCATCAGGGGTATAAAACATGCAGCTGACGCCATTTTAATCAGTCTTTCTTGCCGTGCGGTGCCCAAAGCTGAAGCAGTTTGCAAGTGCCTGTCGACCGACTCCTGAAATTTTCGTTTTCGAGTTACAAAACCGAAGTCTTCAAACTAAAGTTAAGTACCCCGTTGGGGAAACTTTTTCTTGCTCCTTAGTGATGTCAGTAAAAGTTAATAATTGCATTACTTGTGGGAAGCAAATACCTCATAAGGATTTTCATTTGTACTGTATTCCTTGCCTAGGCCCTGATCACAACGTGCCTTGCTGTCGGTTTTGTGCTAAATTTAACCAACGCACTATTAAGTGTCGGTATATTTTTGCTTCTAAATATTTTGGTTCAAGATTTAACTACCCTGAAATGTCATCAGTTAGCAATCCGACTACCGGAGTTGACAAAAAACGCAAGGAAAAAGAGACAGACTGTTTAGGTCCAAAACCGACGATGAAGTTTCTCCTTAGGCAGTCACCAGTTCGCCGGTACTCAGTGAGGTGCTGTCACAGCCCCTGATACCCGCTACTTTTGAGTCGCAGGCCTCTACCGAGACCCATTCAGAGTCCAGTATGCTGCGAGATTCGCAAGGTATTGAACCCGCAGATGTCTCTCCCTTGGATGGGTCTGGAGCCGCTGAGCAGGCACCGGCTTCTGAGGATGTTTTCAGGCCTCAACATTTTTATATTAAACCAATGCCATCAACCAAAACAAGGTCAAAAACAACTTACCAATGCATGAGCCACGTGCTCAGGCCCCTATGCCTAAAAAACAAATGATCAAAATGGCTGAGGATTTAATTACCTTGATCAGTAGTTCCCGATCCCCCCTCCCCTGCTAAGAGGCCTATGCAAGGCACTGATTATGAATCTTCATATCAGGTTTCCATTTCTTCTGATTCCTCTTCTGATCAGGAATTTTCTATTCCACCTTATAAGGCCTCTGATGCAGAGGAATCCATCCCATCTGCATCTCCTGAGGATTACTCTTTTGGAGAGACTTTGCATACTTTACGGGAACATTTTCACTGGAAGAGTCAGGACTTCTCTGAATCAAAAAAAGAGGCTTAGGGATTTCCTTCTTCTTCCTCAGCATAGGCTTTTGGCAATACCTCCTGTATTAGTCATTGTTGATGATGTGTTCTCAGAATCAAGCATGGCTCCTGATTCCCTGCCTCTGGCTCCTAGTAAGCCAGACAGATATTACAGGGTTCATGACTCCCACAAATTTCTTTTCAAAAATCCTGCTGCTGATCCTGAGACTATTTCTCAGGGTCCCAAGGGTGTTAAGGCTTCTACAGCCAAAAATCCTACCCCTTCTGATAGAGATTCTAGGGCGCTGGATAGATGGGGTAGGAAGGTTTATATGTCTGCAACCTTGGCAATCAGGACTTTAAACTGCCAGTTTCATATGCTTAAATATCAACAGCATGTTATGGGCTTACTGAATAAGAAAATTATGTTGATTTCGGATTGTGTGGAAAATAAAAGTTACAGGATTTATTGCATTCAGCAGAACAGGTTGGAAAGCATACTTTGCAATGTTGTTTTGATTCCTTATAGGTCTCTTGCAGGGCCGCCGTAACTGGATCTGTGATAAGAAGGCATGCCTGGCTCAAGGAGCAGAATCTGCCTGATCATGTTAAAGCTAAATTGTTGGATGTCCCTTTACAGCATGATAGTCTGTTTGGTAATAAGGCAGAAGAGGTTTTAAAGAAAATGGAAGACAAAGCTAAATCTATGCAAACTGTAAAAGATTTTTTGCAAGTGCAGTCACCCAGGTTCAGTAGGCACTAGCCTACTAAGAATTGGTCCTTTTCTGTGTCCAACAGAGCCACTCAGGGCAAACCCAGGTGCTCAAAAGGCTCCAGATATCAATCACAGGGATCTTACAGGTCAAAGCAATGGGGTACCTCCACCTCCAAATCTGGAGGTAACAAAGCACAATCCTGCAGTAAGCAGTCTCAATGACTTTCCTCTACTATCTCCAAGCACTTACATTTTGGCAGCCCTCTTGGGGGGAAAACTAGCACTTCATGCTCAAAATTGGCAGTTAATTACCCAGGACAAGTGGGTATTAAACATAGTATCGGAAGGGTACAGATTTTATTTCCATACTTTGCCAATTCCAAACATATGGTCAGATCTGCCATAAAACCAGTGGGCAGAGGCCCAGAAACAAGTCATGTCCCTCATGGATATGAGCGCTATTTAACCAGTACCAATAAAGGAAAAAGGACAAGGATTTTATTCAAGACTTTTCCTGGTACCCAGAAAAGACACATCATAGCATCCAATATTGGACTTATTGATTCAGAACACGTTCCTGGACATTCCAAAATTCAAAATGCTGACTTTATAACAGCTACAGCCTATGCTAGGCAAGAATGCCTGGTTAGTAACTCTAGACTTAAAGAGGCATACCTGCATATCCCAGTAAGGGAATCTTGCAGAAGATACCTCTGCTTCAAAGCAGGTTTGTTGCATTACCAATTTTCTGCACTGCCCTTTGGCTTATCTACTGCACCCAAGGTCTTTACAAAGTGCCTGGCACCAGTAATGGCATTCTGCAGACAAAGAAACATTCAAATTTATCCTTATCTGGATGATTGTCTCATTCAGGCAGAGAGAACAAGGACACTCCTCTTCAACATCTGGCATTTGTAAAAAGGCTTTTAGCATGCCTAGGATACACCATAAATGAAAAGAAATCACAACTGGTACCCTCTCAAATAATTACATTCCTGGGTGCAAGCTTGAATGCAACTGCCCAGATGGCTTACCTCACGCCAGACAAACAAATGCAATTGACAACATACTTCAAATAAATGGCAACAAAAACCCAGTTATCTGCAAAACACATTCTGCAGGCTTTGGGGTTCATGGCATCCTGCATTCTACTAATTTCATATGCGAGACTGCATATGAGGAAACTTCAGTGGTGCCTAAAAGGTTTATGGAGTCAACGTTGTCACAGCTTGGAAACAATGATTCCTCTCATTCCCTGCCTACAACAGGAGTTACTTTGATGGGCAGAGACATGTCACCAAAACAAGGGACTGTCATTCATTCTACCCCTTGCCACCCAAACCCTAACTACAGATGCATCAGACTATGCTTGAGGGGCCAACCTGGCAGGGAGATGCATTTAGGGCAAATGGAGCCCAAACCAAATGCATCTACATATCAACCAGAAAGAAATGCTAGCTGTTCAGAATGCTTTGACAGCCTTCAAGGACTAACTTCATCCAGGACAACTACTGATAAAGACAGACAACACCACAGTTATGTGGTACATAAACAAGCAGGGGGGTACCCATTCCTACCCCCTTTGCAGTGGTACTTGCCTCAAACACCTCATCTGTTGTCTCAGCAGAGCTATCAGATTCTGCACACTCAGCTCCAAACTCTGAATCTTGCAGCATGGCTAATCAACTAATTATTCAACTTATTATTCAAACCACATCTCTCAGTAAACCTGTGATGGATGTCATTTTGGAAGCCAGAAGGCCTAGTATTAGAAAACCTTATGCTTATAAATGGAAGAGATTCTGTGCTTGGAACCAAGCACAAGGAATAGACACAGCAAAGCCCAATATTCCTCAGATTTTACAATACTTAACTGAGATTCTTGACAAGGGCCTATCTTTTTCTTCAATAGAAATCCATGCCTCTGCCATCTCGGCTCATTACAACACAGAGCCTCCCCTCTTTTCTCATCCACTGCTAAAAACAGTATCTCAGAGTGGCCAAAAATTTAAGGCCCCCCAGGAGAGTGCCAACTCCTGCATGGGACCTCAATTTTGTGCTGGAAAAACTCACCCTGCCTCCTTTTGAACCAGCAGCTACTGCAGATATAAAATTTCTTTCTTGGAAGACTTTCAGAACTACAGGCTCTCACGGCAGTGGAGCCTTTCATTATTTTTTACCTGGACAGGGTGGTCCTCAGGACCAATCCATCTTTTATGCCTATGAATGGTATCCAGTGTGGCTCTTAACCAGACCATTCACCTGCCAACTTTTTTCCCATATCCTGCAGAACAAGGGGGAGCGGATCCTGCATTCATTGGATGTCCACAGACAACTAAGATTCTACTTAAACAGGACAAAATCTCTAAAAAAGTCTGAGCAACTGCTGGTAGCATTTGCAGCAGGATCAGAAGGGAAGGCTATATCAAAGCAGACTATTTCTAAATGGATAAGCTATTGCATTTGTTTCTGCTACTTGCAGCATGGTAAACCGGTGCCCAAGGGGATCAGATCCCATTCCACCAGGGCTGCCTCTACTTCAGCAGCTTTTCTCAGAGGGGTCCCAACCAGAGGCATTCTAGAAGCTGCTACTTGGAGCTCAGTTCATACGTTCACAAAGCATTATCATTTACCTCTCTTCTCTAAATCCAGGGCAGGCTTTGCCACTGCAGTCCTGCAGGGCCTTATAGCTGCTCCTAATGCTGTTTAGTTCCATCCTCCCATCCATAGCTTTGGGATTCTACTCAAATGTAATGACTGCAACAGTGAAACAATAAGAACATAGTACAGTTGTGTACACTTACCATAAATGTAGATGTTCGGGTGTATTCACTGTTACAGTCCGGGTTACCCACCCGCCAGCCCCCTTTCTATACCTTTTCTTTCCTTCACTATACTCAAAAGCCTTTGTGGGGTATTTGCTTTTAGTTGAAGGTAAATTTTATGTTTCTAAGGTGCATTTATATATTTACAGTTTATATATATATATTTTGCTCCCCATTTGGGGGGCACCTGACATCTGAGGCAAGAAAAACTGATAAAAATGGTGTCAGCTGCATGTTTTCTACCCCTGACGTCATGGAAGAATAGACAGAAACCGACGCAGGACCCAAGACTTTGTTATTCAGGCCGACTGATGGCAACCTGTCAGCAGATTACCCAAATGTAATGACTGCAACAGTGAATACACTTGAACATCTACGTTTATGGTAAGTGTACACAACTGTACTTTATCCGGCATCTACCAATCCCTCTGGGTGCTGGTTAACTGAGAGTTGACTGTATTAGACAGATGGATGGGACACTAGTTTATTCAACTAATTTGGTGTCCGTGCTTTGATTAGAGACTGGTCTGAAAATATCCTTTCCATTTCTGCTAATGTGTATGTGTGTCAGTAAAATTAATGCTTATACAATGGTAGTGTTTCCAAGCAGCAAGACTTTCAGGAGCATGATGCAACAGTGTCACCAAATAAATGCAATTGTCTCAAACGTTAAACTATTTTCTAAAAAGCAGCCACAATGAAAGGTGTAGATATATTTAATAATAAATAATAGAATCAAAAACATGAAAATGCTGAATATCTATTTAGAATAAACACCATAGTTTCAGTTCACAGGAAATACAAACAAATGACTCAGATGGAAAGACTCAGACAGATACAGATACAGGAAGAACAGTACTTTTAGCTAATCTCACTGTTTTCTTAACTGACTGAAGAAGTGGAACTCCTTGGTTACTTAATAAAGCAAGGTAAGATGAAGTGGGTGATTGGTCTTGTTTCAGTTCCAATAACAGAGAGCTCAGTGTCACTACCACATATCTCACTAATATCTAAAAATAATTTCATTGCTGGCTGTAGAATGACATCACATCTAGTCACCTGATTCTGTGGTTCCCACACTACCCCCCCCCCCCCGACTAGAAGCTGAACCAAAATTGAGCACATATGTGCCACAATACACACCTAGAGCTTTGCTAAGGAATTGGAGACTGTAAAACAATACCAATGCATTCATCTTTCTTGTAGAGACTAACCAGCCATTCTCTGGCACCCCAGGGTAGCAATTAGTTCTCCACTAAGGACAGCAAGAGCAGGATCCCAGACCAGACATTGCATTTCTGGCTGCATTCAGGTGTTTTTCAAGCTATTTTTCTAAGGTAAGCTGGGCTGAGCTTAACCCCCTTCCCTTCCAGCATCCTCTGTTAACATATATACATTTCAGCAGTTACCACAATACAGCCTGACATACATGTAGATTTCTTTTCTGTCCAGCATGACCTACTGTTGATGCATTTTAACACAAGCAGCTTTACATACATTGTTAACACAAACATCTGTACAAATCAGTGTGATATGCAAATAAGATGAAATTCTTTGCAAAACCCCAGCTAGCTATGCTGGCAAATATTACACTTGCACTGTCCTGCTCTCTCTGGCATAGCTGGCACTACCTTACATCGTCATGGGGGTAATAGGCTATACCGTGGATATAAAAAGTTTACACACCCCTGTTAAAATGCCAGGTTTTTGTAATATACAAAAAGAGACAGCAATAAATCATTTCAAAACTTTTCCCACCTTTAATATGACCTATAACCTGTACAATTCAGTTGAAAAACAAACAAATTTGTTAGGGGAAAAAATATAAAAAAATAAAAAACGTACAATACATTAGTTGTATAATTTTGCACACCCTTAAACTAATACTTTGTTGTGTGTGCACACCCTTAAACTAATACTTTGTTGTGTGTGCACACCCTTAAACTAATACTTTGTTGAAGCACCTTTTGATTTATTTACAGCATTCAGTCTTCTTGGGTAGAAGTCTGTCAGCATGGCACATCTTGACTTGGCAATATTTGCCCACTTTTCCTTGCATAAGTGCCCCCAATCTGTCAGATTGCTAGGGCATCTCTTGTACACAGCCCTCTTCAGGTCACTCACAGATTTTCTATTGGATTTAGGTCTGGGCTCTGGCTGGGTCATTCCAAAACTTAAATTTTCTTCTGGTGAAGCCATTCTTTTGTTGGTTTGGATGTATGCTTGGAGTTATTGTCGTGTTGAAAGGTGAAATTCCTCTTCATCTTCAGCTTTCTAGCAGATGCCTGAAGGTTTTAGGCCAAAAGTGACTAGTATTTAGAACTGTTCATAATTCCCTCCACCTTGACTAAAGCCCCAGTTTCAGCTGAAGAAAAGCATCCCCAAAGCATGATACTGCCACTACTGTGCTTCTCTGTGGGGATGGTGTTCTTTTGGTGATGCAAAGTGTTGTTTATGCACCAAACGTACCTTTTGGAATTGAGGCCTAAAAGTTCAACCTTGGTCTCATCAGACCATAACGCATTTTCCCACATGCTTTTGGGAGACTTGATGTATTGTTTTGCAAATTTTAGCTGGGCCTGGATGTTTTTCTGTGTAAGAAAATGTTTCCATCTTGCAACCCTACCCCATAGTCCAGACATATGGAGAATACAGGAGATTGTTGTCACATGTAGTACACAACCAGTACTTGCCAGAAATTCCTGCAACTCCTTCAGTGTTGCTGTAGGTCTCTTGGCGGCCTCCCTGACCAGTTTTCATCTTGTCTTTTTATCATTTTTGGTGGGACGTCCAGTTCTTTGCAATGTCACTGTTGTCCCATATTTTCTCCACTTTTTGATGACTGTCTTCACTGTGTTCCATGGTATATCCAGTGCTGTGGAAATTTTTTTCTACCCTTCTCCTGACTGATTCCTTTCAACAATGAGATCCCTTTGATGCTTTGTAAGCTCTCTGTGAACCATGACTTTTGCTGTAGCAGGCAATTGAGTAAATGTCAGGAAAATCCTACTAGGACAGCTGAATGTTATTTGGGGTTAATCAGTCTCTTTAATTGATGGCAGGTCTGTACCCAAGAAGACTGAATGTTGTAATTAAATCAAAAGGTGCTTCAAAAAAGTATTAGTTTAAGGATGTGCACGCACAACTAAGTATTAGTTTAAGGGTGTGCACACTTGTGCAACCAGCGTATTGTACATTTTTTATTTTTTATATTTTTTCCCCTAACAGATTTGTTTGTTTTTCAATTGAATCTTACAAGTTATAGGTCACATTAAAGGTGGGAAAAGTTTTGAAATGATTTATTGTGGTCTCATTTTTTTTTATATAAAAAAACTTGCATTTTAACAGGGATGTGCAAACTTTTTATATCCACTGTATGTTTTCTATGACATTTGTATTTCCATTTCTTGGGACTTGCGGTTGAATTAAATTTTGTGGTAAAGTTACAAAATACAGTTCTCCTCAAAATCTCTATATCAACCATTACATTATTATTCATGCACCTGCTAAGTATAGCAGACTCATTTTATGCTTTATGCTAGGTAGAAAGGTTAATTATACAATGTCTCCCTATTAATATTCAAAAATGTGTATGCTGATTGGCCAGCCCAACCAGCGTGCCCGTTGTAAATCCCACAATGTACCAACGGGAAAAGGTCCGGTCGCCTGACTTTTTTCCATTGGTATAAACTGCCCCAAAACCTTTTTTTTTTTTTTTTACACAATAAAAAAAAAGAGAGAGAGAGAAAACAGAGCAACATTCTTTTCTCCATTGCTTCCGTTTCAAAGCCTTGATGTATTGGGTATGCATGGGAACGCAAGTCCCATACACATGCACAGTACATCAAAACGCAGAAGCAGTATATGACAACTGGCAGAAGAACAGCAATATGCTATTATACAAAGACATTATTTAAGAAAAGTATTTTTTTCTTAAATAATGTCGTTGTATAATAGCAATAACCAACTCCATGGTTGTGGTATATTGAAGATTTACCCACGGTTGCCTTTGTTTAATCAGTAGAGCTTCACCCTCATGATTAAACCACACCAACCATGGGAAAATCTTCAATATACTGCACCACGTCATCGGTTATTGCTTGAGTGGGTACCTTATGCTTTCAGATTGACTGGGTACTACTCATGGTTCTTTTTACTACCTAAGAATGTCAAGTTAGTACTTCAGTTTCTTCTTTTTCTACTTTTTTTAATGAGCTTAGGTGATTGCACTGTATTTAAGAGACATATGTCAGCACACCCCTTTCATTCAGCTTTAGCAGAGAGTAGGGATATATTTCCAATAAGCAGTACTATTGTTTGGTCTAGCTGTATCACAGCAACACTCAGAGGTTTCAGTAAGTGTCTGTCATCTGCCATTGCCACAGTCAGGTTAAAGGGAGTTCATATCTTTCCAGTTCTGCTAGGCTTGCTGATGCATGCTTCATCCTGTCTGCAGAAGGTAATCTTCACAATTTGATTCCATTTTTGGATTCAGTGTGGTTGATGATCATTAACAAGAAACTCCAAAATCCAAGCAACACAAGAGGTGGACTCCAAAACTCAGGAAACCAAAAAGTAATACCAAGCCAAAGAAACGGGAACAAAATGAGCACGACATTACAAGCCAAATTAACCTTTAATGAACAAAATTTTAATGAACAAAAGTAAAAAATGTAACTGCTTTCGTCCTGTTAAGGATTACATCAGCAGTACAAATACATCAGTAAACCCCAAGTTTAAATAGACTGCTAGATTAAATCACGACAAACACTATACATTAAAAGTTAAAGAAAAATACACTATTTTAAATATCTAAAAAAAAATATATATATATATATATATATATATATATATATATATATATATATATACATACATGCACACACATATATGTACACACACACAAAACAAATATATGCATGTGTTTTACAATCATAAAAACAATTTAAAAAATTAGTTATTATTCCTTCTACAGCTCTACATATCCAGAGCTTTTAATTTTAGAAGGCAGATTGTAGAGCAATGCTCATTCAGTCTTGGGTAACTAAAAGCATTAAAGTAAAAAGCTACCAGTATAGTTCTCTCACCTCTAAGCGGAGGGAATGACACCAACCCCTAACACTAGGTGTAACTTGTTCAAGTATAAAAAATTAAAAATGATGTTTGGTGTTAGCTGTGACATGTTTTGCTAATACATTGGTGTTCTTTTTATTCTTTATATCATACACATGCTCGTATATACGTTGTTTTAGCATTCGTTCCATTTTTCCTATATAATATGCACTGCACGTCTGACATGAAGTAGCATAAATCACATTTTTTGAAAGGCAATTATAATTGCTTTTTATTTTAATAAACCTACCATTGAGCATGCATTCCTTACCCACCATAATATATTTACACTAGTGGCAAAAGCCGCATTCAGTCATACCCCTTAACATAAAAGAAGGTCAATAGGAAATGACTTTCAAGTAAATTCTTCAAACACCTCCCTCTCTCATAAACTACAACAGAGCCATTTCCAAATTTGGAGTTTGTGTCAAAATCGTCTTTAAATATTACCCATTTTTTTCCATAACCCATCTAATCAAATTACTGTCACTATTAAAACTCGTGACAAGAGAACAATTATAAGTATTAACTTCCAATACCATATTTGGCTGATGGTCTATTAAAATTATAATGCCCTTCCTGTAAAGTGGGATTAAAATGACCAGATTGTGTCTTGGAAATAACCTATTTTCTCAACTTTTTAACCATGGTTTTAGGGTGCCCTCTTTTTAAGAACATACCCTCCATCAGTAGACATTCTCCAAAAAAATCAGACTATCTTGTAACCATATAAGCAGCCCTAACAAACTGCCCTTTAATTATAGCCCTCTTTTGATGAGGTGGATGTGTACTAGTAAAATGAAGCATAGTATTAGAATATGTAGGCTTTCTATAAATATTTGCTACATATGTCATAGTAGTCATATCTTTCTTCAATAACACATCAAGAAATGATATAGCAGTATCATTATATTCATAAGTAAAAACAAGAAGGTCAGTGCTATTATTGATTAAATTAATAAATTCCAACAATGGAATACTAAGATGCTTCCAAATAAGAAAAATGTTATCCAGGTATCTTGTATAAAACTTTAAGGGCCTCCTTATAAGGTCTGTTGATAATATGCTGTTTTTCCAAATAAACCATGACCAGATTAGTAAAGAGTGACCCACAGTTGAATCCATAGCCACACCTGTCAATTGCCCATAGTAATTCCCTTCAAAATAATTAAAATTATTTTTAAAAATAATTAAAAGCATTTCTTCGTAGGTGTTAATTTTGTCTTGAGGAATGTTCTTATCTTTCAACACCTCCATAAACCAGTGTGTACCCACATCATGTGGGATCACAGTATAGAGGTCTTTGATGTCTGTAGTAACAAGCATATCATCCTCGTTGAATTCAACTATATTGATTTTCTCCAGAAAATTCCATGAGTCCCTGCACACCTGCTCTTCGTCAGACAACAGTCCCTTCAAGTTAATATCTAGATACTTTGCACAGGCACTAGTTGTGGAACTTCTGCCATCAACAATTGGTCTCATAGGGGGATCTTGAATATGTTTATGTATGTTAGGAATTCCAAATATTATGAGCGTTAAAGCCCGTGCCCTGGCCCGGCAATCAAAGAGCCTCAATCCTCACTACTGACACCAGAGAGGGTGACTCCTAGAAGAGGAAAGGATAACGAATACACACAGTAAAGTACAATTTCCCTTAAGTGCACACAGAGATCACAGTCAGTCTGGGGCTGGTTGCTCCTTTGCTCACCAGGTCCCCAATAAAACTCCTCACTGGCACAGCTGTAGGGTCCAGATCTCAGCCTAGCTGGCAAGCTAACCTCCAGTACCCTCTCTGTTCAACCAGTGCTTCGTGTCCCTGCCCAGGTACCCGATACCCACCACACTTTGAGATAAGTATTTATACAACTTCACAGGCACTCCTGGGAAAGGCTGACACAGATTATCCAGCTGTGCCCCTTTACCCAGACTATACGGTAGTAATTTCTGCCACCACCAGCTAATATTATTATCAGCTACCGAAAGGCCATTGAAAGGGTGTCCAATTATTACTGTGCAATATTATTATCCAATTGGTAATGTGACTGTTCAGTCTAAGGCTTATTTTTGAGTGGCCTATTACAATGAACTCTGTAAATATGCAATGTACTGTAGAGCCTACTTCTCTGTACAAACCAGCCGCAGGTAAAGGTTCTTAAAATATTTAATAATAAATAATTAAAACACAAGACAATACTACTACACCACAGAGATATCTAAGAGTTCAGAGATCACACAGAAACTTAAAACAGTACAGTAGGACAGGTCTGATGTCAAAGAAAAACACTTAATCTAACTTTCTAATCTTTACCTAATCTTAAGAGAAAACACAGTGCTATAATCCTACTTACATACATAAAGAGCAAGCAGTGCTGGGTTAGATGTCCAAGATCAAAATGCTTTCAGTCTCTCACTGAACAATAGTTTTTAAAACACTAACAAACAGCTCTGCTAAGGCCCCTCCCAAATTACATTATTTTGACATTTAGGTTTTCTCAGTATTCACATTACATCATCTTGACACTTAGTCTGGAGTTCCAAGGCCACAAACTGCATTATTTAGCAAGCTAACACCTGATCAGGAAACTACAACAGTAAAAGACATTTCACATGTACACTCTAGCAGAAACCAGAGCAATAAAGCATCTTCCACATATAAATTCTAGCCCTTAACTTTAACCTTAAAACAATGGGCATGAAACCTTCATCCAGACTCACTGGAGCCGACTTGTAAAACATCAAAGAGAGTCATAAGATCTTTTCAAATTTAAAAGACACATTTGAAATGCTTGGCTTGGTTTTCCTTGCAGCAGATGGCAATGTTGCAACAATCTTGAAGTTCACATTTTACAGGGTTTCTTTCATTTATAAACACAAGCCTGTATTTTACATTTATTTGTACAGTTGATAGAATTATGTATCAAATTCTATTTGACTAGGCTGGCAGCCTTCGCCCATCTTCCTTCAATCTTTACATCTCTTCCCCCCTAGGGCAACTCGAGTAAGTTTTTCAAGTGCCTCTTGAGAAACATCGCTTGAGAGTGTCAGGTCTATCTGGGTGTACCTCACCCCATTCCCTGTCTTGAGAAACTGTCTGCATTGGCATTGCCACTTCCACTGCGGTGCTTCACTGACATATATGCTTGCAACTGCAGGCTCCATCTTAGGAAATTGGCATTTTCCTGACTGACTGACTCTTTAACCATGTTAGAGGGTTGTGATCTGTCATCACAATGAATTTTCTTCCATACAGATAAGGCTGAAGTCTTTGTAGTGCCCACACTATGGCTAGACATTCCTTTTCTACCACTGCATAGCATTTGTCCCTGGGTTGGAGCCTATGACTTAGATAAACCACTGGGTGCCCTTCTCCCTCTGAAAAAATCTAGCTAACTACAGCCCCCACCCCATAGTTTGAAGAATCCACCTGCACAATAAATTCTTTTCTATAGTCTGGACTGGCTAACACAGGGGGTCTTCCCAAAGCTTCTGAAATGCCTGCTCACATGCTGGGGGTGTACACTACCTTATCTGGCCTGTTCTTCCTTGTCAGGTCTGTGAGGGGAGCAACTACGGTACTATAATTGGGAATGAACTTTCTGTAGTACCCTCCTATCCCTAAGAATGTCCTCACCTGCTTTTTGGTAACAGGTGCATGCCTGAATGGCTTCCTCTTTGGCAGGTTCTGGCCTTATCTTACCACTCCCCACTCTATGTCCTAGGTAGGAGACCTCTGCCATACCCACCTGACATTTGCTCGGCTTAATGGTCAACCCTGCCCTCTGTAGTCTGCCCAGCACCTCACTGACATCCTGAAGGTGCTCTTGCCAGGAATGGCTGTAGATGGCAATATCATCTAGGTAAGCAAGGGCAAACCCTCCTGCTCCTGCTAGGATATTATCTACAAGCCTGTGGAAAGTCACTGTGGCATTCTTCATCCCAAAGGACATCTTTGTGAACTCTCATAAGCCAAAAGAAGTCACAAAGGCTGACTACTCTCTAGCACTGGGAGTCAAGGGCACCTGCCAGTAACCCTTGCTAAGATCAGTGGTTGTAAGATACCTAGCCCCACCCAGCTTCTCTAGGGCCTCATCTGTCCTAGGCATGGGGTAAGCATCTGACTCTGTGTGACTAATTTCCTGCAATCCACACAGAACCTGGTGCTGCAATCCTTCTTTGGCACCAGTACCACTGGGGAGGCCCAGGGACTGTTGAACTCCTAAATCACCCCTAGTTCCAACATCTCCTGTACATCTTCCCTCAGAGTCTGTTTGACTCAGGTACCCTATAAGGGGCCTGCCTAATAGGCCTTCAGGGTCCTGTATCCACCTGGTGCTGCACCAGGTGGGTGCACCCTGGTTTCCTAGTGAACGCATCCCCAAATTCCTGCAACACTGCTTGGATTTCTTGAACCTGGGTAGGAGATAGCTGCTGGGGCATTGCTACCCCTTCCACTGAGGTGTCAGCCCGAGCCTCACTGAGATCATCAGTCCCCATTACCTCCATGACTCTGGTGAAGAGTCAGCATTTCCCTCTCATGCCTCCTCTGTCATTCATTTTCCTCAGCTTATAGACTCCTCATGTTCTCAGCTGCTTCTACTTCCATATGCCTGGCCTCCAATTCAAGTCTCTTTAGCTCCAGCTGGATTTTTAAGTCCACTGCAGAAAGGTTGAGCTGTTCATTCTCCAAGGATATTGTATCTCCACTGTCAGTCTGATTGTCCTCCAGGCTTCTGTTTTCTGATGCAACTGTAACCAAGGCTGCAGTCAGGTCTGCCTTAGTTAGGTTTCCATGCACCAGTCCCCTAGCCTGGCACATCTCTGCCAGCTGGCTCCTTGTCAGCTTTCCATACTCCTCTGTTGACATGTTGCCTGCTCACCCTAACACTAAGCTACCAAAAGAAATAAATCAATTGTGATCTGAACTCTGAGTATACACTGTGTGACTGTTTTAGAGTGCAAAACACTTTTAGAGATCACTGTACATACGCTACAGGAATTCGCTCTACCCACAATACTACAAGCCAATTAGTGTTTGCCAACTAATCAATATGTGATGTGGATCCCACCATTACCACCAATATGTGACACCCGTGCCCTGGCCCAGCAATCAAGGAGCCTCAATCCTCACCACTGACACCAGAGAGGGCGACTCCTAGAAGAGGAAAGGATAACTAATAACACACAGTAAAGTACAATTTCCCTTAAGTGCACACAGAGATCACAGTCAGTCTGGGGCTGGTTGCTCCCTAGCTCACCAGGTCCCAAATAATTCTCCCCAATGGCACAGCTATAGGGTCCAAATCTCAGCCTAGCTGGCAAGCTAACCTCCAGTACCCTCTCTGTCCAACCAGTGCTTCGTGTCCCTGACTAGGTAGCTGACACACACCCACACTTTGAGATAAGTATTTATACAACTTCACAGGCACTCTTGGGAAAGGCTGACACAGATTCTCCAGCTGTGCCCTTTTAACCAGACTATATGGTAGGAATTTCTGCCACCACCAGCTAATATTATTATCAGCTACTGAAAGGCCCTTGAAAGGGTGTCCAATTATTACTGTGCAATATTATTATCCAATTGGTAATGTAACTATTCAGTCTAAGGCTTATTTTAGAGTGACCTATTACAATGAACTCTATAAATGTACTCTAGAGCCTACTTCTCTATACAAACCAGCCACAGGAAAAGGTTTTTAAAATATTTAATAAATAATTAAAACACAAGACAATACTACTACACCACAGAGATGTCTAAGAGTTCAGAGATCACACAGAAACTTAAAACAATACAATAGGACAGGTCTGATGTCAGGGAAAAGCACTTAATCTAACTTTCTAATCTTTAGCAGTGCTGGTTTAGATGTCCAAGATCAAAGTGCTTTCAGTCTCTCACTGAACAATAGTTTTTAAAACACTAACAAACAGCTCTGCTAAGGCCCCTCCCAAATTACATCATTTTGACACTTAGGTTTTCTCAGTATTCACATTACATCATTTTGACACTTAGTCTGGAGTTCCCAGGCCACACACTTCATTATTTAGCAAGCTAACACCTGATCAGGAAACTACAACAATAAAAGACATTTCACATGTACTAAAAGCAAGGTGAGGCCGATGCCAATAAGGAGATGAAACAGACTCCAAACAGACTCCAAACCAAAACTTACAGGTAGCAACCAACTCCAAATAGTCACAAGAAAAACTCTGTAACGAACTTTATATCGAACACTGCTTTATTGTTGTTGTTGACCTAGGTTTCGTCCTTACGAACTTCTTCAGAATACATTCTATCATTTTACCTCACCCTTTTATACACTGTTGATTATTCAATAATCATTCAATTAATAACTTAATTTCCCGCCATAAATTCTTAAAAGGAAATGGCTTTGTTTAAAAACATCTTCTTGTTTAAATACAATGCATATTCATACATCTCTACCTCATATATACCTTTACTAAATTAATTATACATAGTTATACATTTAAAATTACTTGTAAGGTATCCAATTGATCTTTTATACAGATACTTATTCTTGCAAGTACGTATAAAAAACATTGTTACAATAAATTATACCTAATGTACTCTAATAATGTTTTATGCTCAAACGAACTTATATATACATGTTTGGAACCTATTTATTATTAAATGTTCCTTATAGGTATTTTATGTACCATTGTATCTTTATATGAAATGTGATAGAACAGTATGCTACTAATGTGCATGATTACTGTCAATTGACTTTACCATATTTTAATGGTGTACAGATTGTATATATTTTTTCTTATTTAATACAAGTATTGTGTGTATATTATTATATATATATAGTGTGCAACCTGTTGGTTACTAAATCAATTTTATTAATATATTTCCATGAATTATTTCAAAAATTTTTTATCATATTATATTATTACTAATGTATTTATTGAAATTAATCACTGAACAATAGTTTTTAAAACACTAACAAACAGCTCTGCTAAGGCCCCTCCCAAATTACATCATTTTGACACTTAGGTTTTCTCAGTATTCACATTACATCATTTTGACACTTAGTCTGGAGTTCCCAGGCCACACACTTCATTATTTAGCAAGCTAACACCTGATCAGGAAACTACAACAATAAAAGACATTTCACATGTACACTCTAGCAGAAACCAGAGCAATAAAGCATCTTCCACATGTAAATTCTAGCCCTTAACTTTAACCTTAAAACAATGGGCATGAAACCTTCATCCAGACTCACTGGAGCCGACTTGTAAAACATCAAAGAGAGTCATAAGATCTTTTCAAATTTAAAAGACACATTTGAAATGCTTGGCTTGGTTTTCTTTACAGCAGATGGCAATGTTGCAACAATCTTGAAGTTCACATTTTACAGTGTTTTCTTTCATTTAAAACACACAAGCCTGTATTTTACATTTATTTATACAGTTGATAGAATTATGTATCAAATTCTATTTGACTAGGCTGGCAGCCTTTGCCCATCTTCCTCCAGTCTTCACAGGCGTTAATAGATGATGGCATACTGAAATAGTTAAACTCCTGTTAATGTATTCTGCCTTCAATAAACATTATTAATCTGTTGTTTGATTTTTCTGTAAGCCAAACTTCATTCATACTCATAGGACCATAGGTATCTGGCTACAAGATATCCAACATTCTTTTTTATATTACTACTGATCCATTAATACAATCCTATCACCCCTTATCGAACTTCATAACCCTTAAACCCTGCTCTCTCAGTTTCTTAATTAAACTCCTCTCATCCCTACCAGAATTAATTTCATTGCACTTAGCATTGCTATTGAGCAAGTTCCTCAAATCAGTTTCACATAATTTTTTATGTTTATAGAAGGGGTGGGTAGAAACTACTAGAAATGTTTATAGGCTTCTCTGTGAATAAAGCATCATTATCTTAAACTCTTTCTGGCTCCAGAAAGTCTGTTCTTCAATTTTTCCCTTAGAACTGCTCTGTTAGGAACCTAAACAGTTTACACCTACACTAAAAAGTGCAGCACTTGTTCCAAATAGCTTTTTCTTCTCAAAAAGCTCAGCACTTGTCTTATAAGCATATCCCTTGTCTTATAAGCATTCTCTTTGCAGGTCAAGCACTCCTATATTATACAAATCTCTCACTAGCAAAACCCCCCAGGAGTGCCCACTTCCCTGCTAAGCCCACTACTTTCTGTCTCATACCAACTCATAATTCTTTCTAGCATGTCGAGAAGGGTCAGATGCTGGCGTCCTCTCCTGCCCATTTGGTGAATCTGGGAATTCTGAGACAATGTTACAATTGCCTCATGTACACGGACAACCATCTCCTCCTCCCATGTAACACTAACACTTGTGAGAGATGCAGCTATTTAGCCAGACTGGAGGCTGAGCTCTCTCAACTCAGGACTGGCAAGACCAGGCAGGAGGAGAAGGCAACTACACACACCACAATACCAGTCTCACATAACTCAACCACACCACTGAATCAAACACATAAACACACTAAGACATACTCGAGGCTCTGAGTAAAAATTTACCTAAACAGCAGAGGCCTCCAAAGCAGACACCCAAGCAACTGCAAACTCAATACACCACACAAACAACACATAAACAACAAAATCAGTGTACAAAGCAGTCACTGCCCTTAAGGCCAAATACAACACCAAACATACTTGTCATAGGTGACTCCATAGTCAGACACACTGACGCCGCGGGCATCAGAGTGAGTAAGGAGAAGGTCACAGTAAGCTGCCTGTCGGGCTAGAATCCGCCACATAACACAAGCACTCAGGTCTCTCAACAGCAGGTACAAATGCACGACTCAGTCATTGTCCACGCTGGTGTCAGCGACCTGAGGCCTGAGACGCACTCCTTGACTACATGAAAGAGACATTGAGAAGCTCTCTGATTATGTAGCCCAGGCAGGTATGACCCTGACCTTGAGCAGTATCCTACCTTCACCTAGAATGATGCCACAATACAGTGATAAGATGATCAGCTTTAATAATTGGCTTAAATTCTGGTGTCATTCAAGGGATCCAATGTCTGTCTGCCTGGGATGACATGCTGGACAAGCCACGCTGCTTCCCAAGGGACGGCTTGCACCTGTCACCCCTAGGCTTCCGGATATTGGCAAAGGCTCTTGCCACCCCATAGTGCCTTTTTAGGCAAGGCTCAAATTCTAAACCTACCACCCTAGAACACAAAAAGTAAAAACTAAAGGGTAATGCTGCTCAATGCCAGAAGTCTCAATCTCAAGATGCACGCATTCTGAGGCCCTTCTCAGTATGGAGAACATCGATGTCTGTGCTGTGACAGAAACCTGGTTCAAGGCTCCTGAGAGCACCCCAGCACTAGCAGGTTTCACCTCATATCATGCGTTCTGGCCCAAATCCGGACAACACCAAGAAAGGGGGTGTCCATATTCATCAAGGACACCCACACCTCAAGGTTGGTGGCAACGACGATGCATCGGAGACCATCCAGGTGCAATTAACCATAGGCAAGACTGCTCTGCAATTTGTAGCATGTTACAGGCCACCCTCTCAAACTCAGGAACCTCACATGGCCTTCCTGAAAACAATGGAGGGATAAATGTATCTCCAAACACCATCATACTAGGTGACTTCAACTACCCTAATATAGACTGGGAACACTACTCAAGCCCAAACACTCTAGCCCAAAGGTTCCTGGAGTTCATAAACTCAAATGCCATGGAACAACTAGTCACCATCCCCACAAGAGGAGAAAACATACTTGATCTCATCATCACGAACATGGGATCACAATGTTCAACACCGAAGTATACCCCTCACTGGTGAGATCAGATCATAAACTAATCTCGCTGGAGGTCCTCATCCGCCGCCCACCTGAAACAAAAAGACCACAGTGAAAAACTTCTCAAAGCCGACTTCACACTTCTAAAAACTAGTGTGGTCTCCTTTAAGGCCCTGAGCCAGTGGTAAACATTACTCAAACCGCTGAATCACTTACAAATGCCTTCTACCAGCACCTACAGGACTGCATGGATCAGGCAATCCCAAACAAAACTAAGACTCTTTGTACAAAAGGCAAGCGCCCAGTCTGGTGGACCCCAGCCATAAACAAGCTCTACAACAAAAGGAGGAAGCTACTACAAGATAGAGCAAAATCCTTGAAAGGTAAGACACCTTTGATCATTATAAGTAAAAACTAAGAGCTCTCATAAAATCATCCAAGGCAAATTTTGAGAGAAAAATCGCCAAGGATTCAAAAGACAATCATAAGGCCTTCTTTAGCTATGTTAGAAACCTAGGAGGAAACTCCCAGATATGCTCAGAATTAGATCAAAATGATGAAGATTACTGAACCTACACACATTGCCAACATACTGGCTGACAGGTTCAGTGCAAACTTCTCCCCCCAAAGGAGAGATATCTATACCAGAGGATTGTAGCCCCCAAACATCTCCAACGCCCAGGTGAGAACTGCTCTCTCCAAAGCAAAAACACAGCATCCATGGGACCGGATGGTGTCCCCGTCCCCGCTGTGTGCTCCATGAACTCAATGAGGAATTAAACCCGCAGTTAGACAGCTGTTTAATCTTAGCCTCACCTCAGGATACGCACTCCAAGGAGTGGCGCATGGCGACTGTGGTCCCACTTCACAAGGGCGGTGCCTCCACCGACCCTGGAAATTACCGCCCCATTAGCTTGACAAGCCTTATCTGCAAAGCCATGGAGAGGATCATAATGGAACTCATAAATAAAGACATAGGGAACTTGCAGACTTTGGATCCAACCCAGTTTGGCTTTGTCAAAGGCAGATCATGCCTTTTAAACTTGGTTGACTTTTTCGAGACAGTCACCAAGGCCATTGATGAGGAAAGGCAGTCCATACAGCCTACCTTGACCTGGCAAAGGCCTTCACAATACCCCACTCAGGTATCATCAAAAAACTCATCAGCTTGAATGTAAACCCATACATCACAAGATGGGTTGCAAACTGGCTAAGTGACAGAACCCACAGGGTCAGAGCTGCTGGAGCCATGTCAGACTCAAAGCCTGTCACAAGTGGTGTCCCACAGGGCTCAGTCCTGGGTCCACTCTTGTTCGGCATTTACTTTTCTGAAGTACAAGCAAACACAGGAGGGTTATGGCTGACAAAGTTTGCAGATGACTGCAAACTGGGTGCCATAGTCGAAAACACATCTGACACAGATATCCTTCAGAAGGGCCTCACAGAAACGGATAACTGGTGCCAGAGCCATGGCCTAAAGTTAAATGCCAAGAAATGCATAGTCATACCCGTCGGCAAAAACAAGGTTACCCCTAGCTACCATATAGGTGGCAATCCACTGAGCACAGAAATTAGTCATCAGGGATCTGGGGACCCAGGTTGACAGTAGCCTTTCGCTTGACACTCATGTTGCTAAAGTAGTTAGGAAAACCTTCTACATTGCCCACCTGATCATGAAGGATTCACATCTAGATCAAGGGAGGTCATCGCCCCTGTACTCATCACTCATTAGACCTATGATTGAGTACAATGCCCCATTCGAATGTATCTGACCAGACACCTGCAGCAGCTGGAAAGGCCCCAAAGTTCCTCACCAAAAGGATAAAGGGTCTCAAAAATATGTCTTATGCTGCCCGACTGAAAGAACTCCAGCTCTATTCAGTCTCATACCGCTTGCTCAGAGGTGACCTGTGCCTGACATATAAGGCCATGTCAAACCCTGATTTGATGAATATGCTTCACCTCAAAAATCTAGATCCCTCAGAACCACAAGGGGAGACTTAAACCTTGACGACACTGTTATTAATAGAACATGCTGGAGGGACAGATTCATCACCCAGAGACTCCCTATGCTGTGGAACAAAATCCCAGTACATGTGAGGCAGAGCACCTCGCTGGCCTTGTTCAAGAGGAATCTTGACCAATGGATAAAACTACTAAAAGCAGAGCTTCACACTTCTAAAAACAGTGTGGTCTCCTTTAGGCCCTGAGCCAGTGGTAAACGTTACTCAAACCGCTGAATCACTTACAAATGCCTTCTACCAGCACCTACAGGACTGCATGGATCAGGGCAATCCCAAACAAAACTAAGACTCTCTTTGTACCAAAGGCAGCGTCCAGTCTGGTGGACCCCAGCCATAAACAAGCTCTACAACAAAAGGAGGAAGCTACTACAAGATAGAGCAAAATCCTTGAAAATTAAGACACCTTGATCATTATAAGTAAAAAACTAAGAGTTCTCATAAAATCATCCAAGGCAAATTTTGAGAGAAAATCGCCAAGGATTCAAAAGACAATCATAAGGCCTTCTTTAGCTATGTTAGAAACCTAGGAGGAAACTCCCAGATATGCTCAGAATTAGTTCAAAATGATGTGAAGATTACTGAACCTACACACATTGCCAACATACTGGCTGACAGGTTCAGTGCAAACTTCTCCCCAAAAAGGAGAGATATCTATACAGGATTGTAGCCCCCAAACATCTCCAACGCCCAGGTGAGAACTGCTCTCCAAAGCAAAAACACAGCATCCATGGGACCGGATGGTGTCCCCGGCTGTGTGCTCCATGAACTCAATGAGGAATTAAACCCGCAGTTAGGACAGCTGTTTAATCTTAGCCTCACCTCAGGACAATGCACTCATGCGTACCCAGGCAGGAGTGGCGATGGCTTATGTGGTCCCTCACAAGGGCGTACCCACCGACCCTGAAATTCCCATTCTCACAAGGGCGGTGCCTCCACCGACTCCTGAAATTACCGCTCCATTAGCTTGACAAGCCTTATCTGCAAAGCCATGGAGAGGATCATAATGGAACTCATAAATAAAGACATAGGGAACTTGCAGACTTTGGATCCAACCCAGTTTGGCTTTGTCAAAGGCAGATCATGCCTTTTAAACTTGGTTGACTTTTTTCGAGACAGTCACCAAGGCCATTGATGAGGAAAGGCAGTCCATACAGCCTACCTTGACCTGGCAAAGGCCTTCACACAATACCCACTCAGGTATCATCAAAAACTCATCAGCTTAAATGTAAACCCATACATCACAAGATGGGTTGCAAACTGGCTAAGTGACAGAACCCACAGGGTCAGAGCTGCTGGAGCCATGTCAGACTCAAAGCCTGTCACAAGTGGTGTCCTACAGGGCTCAGTCCTGGGTCCACTTCTTGTTCGGCATTTACTTTCTGGAAGTACAAGCAAACACAGGAGGGTTATGGCTGACAAAGTTTGCAGATGACTGCAAACTGGGTGCCATAGTCGAAAACACATCTGACACAGATATCCTTCAGAAGGGCCTCACAGAAACGGATAACTGGTGCCAGAGCCATGGCCTAAAGTTAAATGCCAAGAAATGCATAGTCATACCCTTCGGAAAAACAAGGTTACCCCTAGCTACCATATAGGTGGCAATCCACTGAGCACAGAAGTCGCTATCAGGGATCTGGGGACCCAGGTTGACAATGGCCTTTAATTGACACTCATGTTGCTAAAGTAGTTAGGAAAACCTTCTACATTGCCCACCTGATCATGAAGGATTCACATCTAGATCAAGGGAGGTCATCGCCCCTGTACTCATCACTCATTAGACCTATGATTGAGTACAATGCCCCACGTCGAATGTATCTGACCAGACACCTGCAGCAGCTGGAAAGGCCCCAAAAGTTCCTCACCAAAAAGGATAAAGGGTCTCAAAATATGTCTTATGCTGCCCGACTGAAAGAACTCCAGCTCTATTCAGTCTCATACCGCTTGCTCAGAGGTGACCTGTGCCTGACATATAAGGCCATGTCAAACCCTGATTTGATGAATATGCTTCACCTCAAAAATCTAGATCCCTCAGAACCACAAGGGCGGAGACTTAAACCCTTGACACGGTTATTAATAGAACATGCTGGAGGGACAGATTCATCACCCAGAGACTCCCTATGCTGTGGAACAAAATCCCAGTACATGTGAGGCAGAGCACCTCGCTGGCCTTGTTCAAGAGGAATCTTGACCAATGGATGGGGGGATCGCAGATATACCCTAGGATTACTTCAGTGTCACTGCTTGACAGAGGCACAGCAAAATAATAGGCATAGTTTATTCTAAACTAAAGGGGTGGCGAAAGCCAATAACTATGGGCTAGGCTTATAAATGCCCTTGGGCAGATAGCCTAGTATGAACCTGTGAACCTATGAACCTATTAAAACTCAACCTAAAACTTAATTTTCTAGTATATATATATATATATATATATATATATATATATATATATATATATATATATATATGTGTGTGTGTATATATATATATATATATATGTGTGTGTGTGTGTGTGTATATATATATATATATATATATATATATATATATATATATATATATATATATATATATATATGCAATATCGGCTTTACTAGCGGGTGCTTAAGTCCCCTTGGAAAGGAGATCAGTTGTCTCATCATAGATTACAATGTTAGTAAAATTGTAAACGTTAAAATCACCACTAGCATTGGTTGCAATAATGCAAAATTTTGTATGAGAATTGGAACTAAAAAATAGTTTGTTCTCATTTAATGAAATATCCAGGACAGGTTTGTCCATTATCACCATCTGTGATTGTTCTGCTGCTGGGGGTGTGTGTGATTCCTGATATACCATTGGCTCCTCCTTGTGGCAATGGCTGATTCCATCCTTGCCATTGGTTGTTGGCTCCTCTCTCCTTCAGTCTCTCTGATCTTGTCAGAGATGGAAAATCCACTTGATTGTTGGATAAAGGGAGATTGGAATTGTTAGAGGTCACATTATTAATTGCTGAAGAAGGGAGTCTGGAGTCCATGGTGTATAAATGCTAGTTGTCAGAATGAGCCAAACCCAAGATCTCCGGCATCTTGTTGTTCCTGCATTGGGCCATATCTAAATTTCTTATAACCCCATGCTTGGCCTATTCCCCTTTCGAAGACTCTGATGCTGAGGAGTCTATTCCCTCGGTCTCCCCCCCTGAGGACCACTCTTTTGGGGAAACTCTGCATACATCGAGGGAGCACTTTCACTGGGAAGGCCAAGATTACTCAGATTCCAAGAAAAGGCTCAGGGAATTTCTGCTGCTCCCCCAGCATAGGCCTCTGGCTATCCCTCCTGTTTTAGATATTTTGGATGATGTGTACGCAGAAGCCAGCCTTAATCCAGATTCTTTACCTCCAGCCCCTGTTAAACCAGACAGGTATTACCGGGTCCCTGATTCTCACCAGTTCCTTTATAAAAGCCATACTGCTGACCCAGAAACTATTTCACAGGGTCCCAAGGGAATAAAGGCCTCTACTGCTAAAAACCCTTTACCTTCAGAGAGAGATTCCAGAGCATTAGAAAGGTGGGGGGAAAAGGGGTATACATCTGCCACTTTAACCATGAGGGCATTAAACTGTCAATTCCATATGTTAAAGTACCAACAGTTTTTGTTATCTCAGTTGAAAAGCAAAATGACACAAACAGAACAGCCAGATTTGAAAGAGTTGCAGGATTTATTGCATGGTGCAGAGCAAGTGGGTAAACATACCTTGCAGTGTGGTTTTGATGCTTTAGAGGCCTCATGTAGAGCTTTTGTCACGGGGTCTATTATACGTAGACATGCTTGGCTCAAAGAGCAAACCTTACCATATCATGTCAAAGCAAAGTTATTAGATGCACCACTTCAAAAAGATGTATTGTTTGGTGTTAAAGCTGAGGAGGTACTAAAGAAAATGGAGGAAAAAGTGAAATCTATGCAAACAGTGAAAGATTTCCTGCAGGTACAACCTTCACACTTCAGCAGAAACTGGCCTTCAAAAAATTGGTCCTTTCCAGCCATGGACAGACCTCAAAGGGGCAGATACAGACACCCAAGGGGTAGAGGACAACCTCAAGGATCTTACAGAGCAAGACAGTGGCAAGCACCAACCCCAAGAGGTGGAGAAGATAGATCACAGTCATTTAGAAAACAGACACAATGACTTCCCCCTATGCCTGCCAAGCAAAGCTTTAATGGCAGCACCTTTGGGCGGAAAACTGGCATTATTTTCAAAAAACTGGCATATTGTTACAAAAGACAAATGGATTCTGGACATTATAGACAGAGGCTACAGGTTCCACTTTCACACCCTTCCAAAAATGAGAGGCATGCCAAACCTGCCACAAAATCAAAGGGCAGAGGCACAAAGACAAATTTCTGCTCTAATGGATATGAAAGCAATTCAAGAGGTACCTGCAAAAGAACAAGGTCAAGGTTTTTATTCCAGATTATTCCTGGTACCAAGGAAAGACAAAGATTTGGAGACCTATCTTAGACCTATCCATCCTAAACACATATCTACAGGTGCCAAAATTCAAGATGCTCACATTACAGCAGCTTCTTCCCATGCTGGGCAAGGAGTCTTGGCTGGTAACATTGGACCTCAAGGAGGCATACCTGCATGTCCCTATCAGACAAGATTAAGATACCTCAGATTTCTTGCAGGTTTACGAAATGCCTGGCATCAGTAATTGCCTTCTGCAGACTACAAGGAATACAAATCTACCCATATCTAGACGACTGCCTGATCCAAGCGGACAGCAAGGACATTCTGTTGCAGCATCTGGCATTTGTAATAAAACTGTTAAACTTCCTGGGATACACAGTGAACAAAAAGAAATCAAAACTAATACCTTCTCAACAGATAATTTTCCTGGGTGCCAGCTTAAATACAACCACCCAGATGGCCTGCCTCACGCTAGACAAACAAGGGCAACTGTCTCAATACTTCAGCAAAATGGCAACTTTCACCAGACTAACTGCAAGGAAAGTCCTGCAGGCTCTGGGATTCATGGCATCTTGCATCCTACTAATCCCATGTGCAAAGCTACATATGAGGAAACTACAATGGTACCTAAAAAACTTATGGTCTCAACACAGCCACAGCTTGGAAACAATTATACCACTCATTCCATGCCTTCAAAAGGAATTTTTGTGGTGGGCTCAAGCATGCCAAAGAAACACAGGTCTCCCTTTCTATGTACCTCAAGCAACTCAAATCATCACAACGGACACCTCAGACTACGCCTGGGGAGCACACATGGCAGATCAGTGCATTCAGGGAAAATGGTCCCTAAAAGAGAAGCACCTACACATCAACCAAAAGGAGATGCTAGCCGTGCAAAATGCTCTTATGACCTTCAGAGACCTACTGCATCCAGGCCAGCTATTGATAAGGACAGATAACACCACAGTCATGTGGTACATAAACAAACAGGGGGGAACTCATTCATACCCCCTGTGCAGGCAAGCCATGACCCTATGGAACACAGCACTGGAATTGCAAATTCAACTACAGGCACAATTCCTGCCAGGGAAGGAAAACAACCTAAGCAGAAATATGACAGATCCACACGAATGGAAGTTGCATCCTCAAGTTTTCTCAAAGATAACTCGGGCATGGGGACAGCCAGACATAGATCTATTTGCTACTCACAGAAATTACCAGTTGAAAAAATGTTCAAGGACCTATCATCCACAGGCCTGGAAAGTGGACGCACTCTCTTTCAATTGGACAACATTGACAGTCTATGCCTTCCCGCCTCTTCCTCTACTGACCAAAGTTCTATTAAAAGCCAGAGCAGAGAGGCCACAAATGATTCTCATTGCTCCAGACTGGCCACGACAACACTGGTATCTGCTCCTAAAGAGCCTGACACACTCCCCACCATGGATCCTACCTCTAGTCCCTCTTCTGTTGTCCCAGCACAACTACAAAACCCTTCACAGCCAGCTCAAAACCCTAAATCTAGCTGCATGGAGAATACCTTAATTTCCCAACAGACTCTCCTCTCCAAGGAGGTGCAGGATGTCATCTTGGAGGCCAGAAGACCTTCTACTAGAAAAGCCTACTCCACCAAATGGAAACGATTTTGTTCCTGGAATCAAGCAAAGGGCCAGAATCCTTGGGTAATAAATATACCTCAAATTTTACAGTACCTAGCTGAGATGTTAAACAGTGGCCTTTCCTTCTCCTCCATCAAGATCCACGCTTCAGCCATTTCTGCACAATACAACACAGACCCTCCTTTATTCTCACATCCTCTATTAAGGCAGTTCTTCAGAGGGGCAAAAAATATAAAACCCCCAAGGAAACCACCAGTTCCAGCTTGGGACCTCAACTTCATTGGAAAAGCTGACCCTGCCTCCCTTTGAGCCAGCTTCTTCAACAGAGCTACAATACTTGTCATGGAAAACAGCCTTCCTTCTGGCTATCACCTCAGCACGCAGGGTTTCGGAACTGCAGGCCCTCATGGCTGTGCAACCATTCATCATTTTCCATCAGGACAGAGTTTCCTTACGAACCAACCCTACCTTCATGCCAAAGGTAGTATCCAGTGTAGCTTTGAATCAGACTATCCACTTACCTACCTTTTATCCAAATCCACAGAACAAAGGGGAGAGACTACTACATTCCTTGGACATTCACAGACAACTTCGTTATTACTTGGACAGAACAAAGCCATTCAGGAAATCTGAGCAACTCTTTGTGTCCTATGCTACAGGTGCTCAAGGAAAGGCTTTTTCCAAACAGACAATTTCAAAATGGATAGCCCACTGCATTCACTTTTGTTATTCATTTCATGGAAAATCTGTGCCTGCATACATCAGATCCCACTCCACCTGGGCCACAGCTACCTCTGCAGCTTTCCTCAGGGGGGTCCCTACCAAGGACATTTTGGAAGCAGCTACTTGGAGTTCAGTGCACACTTTCTCCAAGCACTACCACCTTCCACTATACTCAAAATCTAGAGCGGTCTTTGCCACAGCAGTCCTGCAGGGCATCCTCACTCCTCCTTGTTCCACTTAGTGCCTACCACCCTTACTTAGCTTTGGGATTCTACCCATCTGTAATGACTGCAGCTGTATGCATGATGAACATAGTACAGTTTTGTACCTACCATAAATGTAGATGTCGAGTGCTCATACAGCTGCAGTCCAGGATACCCCCCTCCGTCCCCTCTTAGGACAGGCCTTATGACAAACACCTTTATCATACAACCTATTTGGGGTATTCTTTTATGGTGTATTTGCTTGCAACTACTGTTTTTTGATTTATCTATATTGCATGTTTGCATAACATTATGTTTTGCCTTCCTTCTGGGGGCACCTGACATCTGGGGCAAAAACTGAAGAAAATGGCGTTGGCTGCCTCTTTTATACCCCTGCCGCACTGTCGTCAGGGAAGAAGCGATGACAACCGACACCAGACCTAGACTTTGGAATTCGGCCGATCGAGGACCCGCCTGACGGCAGGATAACCCATCTGTAATGACTGCAGCTGTATGAGCACTCAAACATCTACATTTATGGTAGGTACAAAACTGTACTTTCTGCATCACAAAGATCATGTTAGCTAAGAGTGGTCGACTTCATGTCAGAAAAGTATCTTAGAAGTGTGACGTTTGATACAGGAGCTTCCCCTCATACCAGCTTTGTTGAAAGAGCACTTTGTGGATGAATATATTATTTTTCTTTGGAGAAGGTCATTGCAATTGTATCGGAACATCTGAGTTTTATGGTCAGTTAAGTTGTGCTGGTTCATTAGCAGTTTCATCCTTGCAAAGGCTAACATTCAGTTCTCGGCAGTGAAGCTAATGACATAGGTGGCATGAGCTTCCCATATAAACAGTGTTGGCATGTAGTCTCTTCAGTTTTTCGTACCATTTAGAAACTTGCTTGCTCAGCTCTGTTGTGATAGATTAATCAGATAGACAATCACATGGCTACTTGTGTGTCTCCTTTTTCAGCAATACATACAAAAACTGATCTCGTGTACGATCTCCTTCTGCCTTAAAGTCAGGTAATAAGTTTGCTTATGGTTCACAAGGAGCCCCGAAATATTTCTATATACACTGTTCATTTTGTTTAGGGCCTTACCAAGATAAAGAATGTTGTAAAGTGTACTTGAAAGTTTAGTAAAACTACAAGATTAAGGATTTTAAAGGGTAACCATTTGAAATGTCAGGACCCACTACAGTGAGTCCTGAAATACAGAGACTGAATGGCTTTAAGAACAAACTTCCATATACTAAGTCCAAGATGTCATTTCTTGGAATATTCCATTTTTTCTGAGGTATACTGATCTTTGACTTGATGTATATAACTTCAGAGGGGGAGACCCTCACGTGGGTTGGGAGTACACGGAGGCTACCCCCTGCAAAAGTTGCTCTTCTCCTGTGTTTTTGGTCTTTTTTATTCAGCTTGCCAGCACTCAGCATTTAGCGTCCCAACATTTCATTAGGGAGCCATTTTAAAGGCTCTGTTTGCCTGATTGAGAAAAGGCGAAAGAGACTTGAGAAATGCAATAAACAGAGGTAGTTTCTTAAATTAAGGATTCATTTTCTAAAAATAAAAAAAAAGATAGGGAGACAAGTATGTGACAGTGATAACTGGAGAGACTGTTTCACATAAATGTAAATGCAGCAGTATCAACCTGCCTTTTCTTTACAGTTAAGGGGTTGCTGCATTTCCTTTTTCTAGATAGTCAATATTAATTGCCAAGTACAGTTTAAGCAAATGAATTTAGGTGATTGAACTGTCTCGCAGACGTGATTACGTCTGTCCTTAACCAGATGCAGAAGTATATGATGCTCAAAACAGAAGTTTATTTTTATTTTCTGTATCTGTGTGTGTATAAATTTTTTGGGGTGCTAATTCCTACCAACATCATTATTCCTTATATATTTTTATACATTTACCTCAGCAGTGCTGACGTCAGCCTTATTTGCAACCCTTAACTCCATCCTTCTCTAGTACCCGCTGCAAACTGTGAGATGAGTCTCCTCTATCCCAGTATCAGTATCTATCAGTAGGGGCCCAGACCTTCTGTATGTCTGGGACAATTTCTGGTGCACCTTCTGATTTTCTGGTTTAGTCAAATACAGGGGTAGAACCATTGTCCCAGCAGCCAAAAATTGGAATGGCCAAGTGGTTGTCTTACTGCAGTCACAGTAGTAGTGACTGAGGCCAGTAGGTGGAAGCCTTAACCCCTAATGTGCATGATCATATTCATCCGAAGTTAGTGTGCAGTAGATTTATGAAATGCATGTCCACACCTTCATATATGATGTAGCCAAATGGCCCTACCTCCTAACAGACAACATTTCAATGGGATCCCTGTTTTTCTGTGATGTTTTAGCTTTGAAGCATGTACCCCAAGTATATTTCCCACTTCATCCCCAGAAGACAGGTGATAGGCAAAACATCCTCATTCTTCTCCTCCACCTTGAGAGCTGCAGCAGGTGTCTGAATCACTAATCAAACCCTCACCTGGGTTGTAGTCACAGGGCATACAAGATACATTACTAAAGATGATTTAGAAAGATAAAGTTATTAGTGTTCATAATGTTCATCGTGTTTCACTGTTGCAGTCCTTACTTATGGGTTGTCTGGCCTCTGGTAGCCCTCGATCGGCCCGAGTACCAAAGGTAAAGGGATATGATGTTGGCTGCCATCGGTTGTATTGGACGTCAGTGTCCCTAATACAAAAGGAGGCAGCCAACGTCACTTCCTCAGTTTCCCTGTGGAAAGCAGATAGCGGTAGTCAGTGAGGCACCTTTGCAGCCCCTGCAGTCTGCGGATTTTCAAGCCTAGGCCTCTGGTGAGACCATTTCTGAGTCCTCCATGCCTCCGGCTTCCATTTTGTGTTTGGACTTTTAGCCTGTGACATAGAAAGCTGCAGTTTCAGAGTCTTCAGTTCTTCCTACCGATGGCAGGCACATACCGACAACCTCCTCTGTGGCCAAGCCTCCTGAGTCCTTCCGTCTGTTGGGTAAATCTTCTAGTCACAAGCCTGTGAGGAAACTGGCTACTGTTACTCCCCATTCTCCTCAACCTCAGATGGTTAAAATGGCTAATGATCTTTTGACTCTTATTAGGGCTCACAGCTGCCTCCTTCCAAAAGAGGTAGGGAACTCTCACCAGAAGCCTTGTCTTTTTCAGACTCAGACTCTGTTAGCATTTCAGCTGATGAAGAGGTAGCTTCTCAGGCTTATTCTGGGTTCAAGGATTCTGATGCAGAGGAATCCATTCCTTCAGCTTCTCCTCCAGAAGATTATTCTTTTTGTGATACTTTGAATACTCTTAGGAGCATTTTAAATGGAAGGTCAGGAATATTCTCAATCTGAAAAGATAATCAGACAATTTTTGGATTTGCCTCAACACAAGTCTCTGGCTTTTCCTCCTGTGTTGGAGGTGGTGGATGTTGATTTTCTGGAAAATTCCTTGAATCCCACCTCTGTTCCTCCTGCACCCAGGAATCTTGATGGGTATAGAGTTCCTGATTCACATTTGTTTCTCTACCGTAATCCTCTGGCTAACCCAGAAGTTATTTCTCAGGGGCCTAAAGGTTAAGGCTACTGTTTCCAGTAATCCTATTCCTTCTGATAAAGAAACTAGACAGGTGGGGGAAGAAGGTTTATACTTCTGCCACTCTTGCTGTTAGGTCTAGCAATTGTTTCTTTCATATCCTTAAGTATCAGCAGCATACTTTGGAGGCTCTTAAGTCAAATATTTCAACTGTGCCCCTTTTGGGGGAGAATAAAGTTATGCAGGAATTACTAAATTCTGCCAGTCTTGTCAGTAAGCATTCTTTACATTCATTTTGGCAGCAAAGTGGAGGATGTGCTCAAGAAGATGGAGGATAAAGCCAAGTCCATGCAAACAGTTAAAGACTTTCTGCAAGTTCAATTTCCTCATTTTAGCAGGAACTACCTTTCTAAGAGTTGGGCTTTTCCTGATACTAGCAGGCTGAACCATTCTAGGACTAGAGGTTACAAATCTGCTAGGGGTCAGTGGGCTTCCCCTTAGAGGACTAAGCAATGGCATGCTTCCACGTCAAAGTCGGGAAGTTCAAGCCCACATCTCAGGCCAAGCATTCTCAATGACTTTGTCCAACTTCTGCCTGTTCCTGCTTGCCTGGAGTCTCCTTTAGGGGGAAGGTTGGCCCTTTTTTCAAAGGTTTGGGCCACCATCAGAGATGACAACTGGGTTCTCATCTGTATTCCAAGAATACAAATTTTCTTTCCACACCTTCCCCACATTCAGAGGATTCCTGGACATTCCTTCAAATCAAAGGGCAGAAGTAGAAAAGCAAGTTTTGGCTCTATTGCAGCTGGGGGCAATAGAATCATTTCTTGCTCAGCAGGTAGGCCAAGGCTTCTACTCTAGACTTTTCCTAGTGCCAAAAAAGAGGGCACGTGGTGTCCTATCCTAGATCTCTCCATTCTGAACTCTTTCCTGGTGATTCCAAAGTTCAAAATGCTCACTCATCAGTTGCTACCAATGTTGGACAAGGACTCCTGGCTGGTATCCTTGGATCTCAAGGAAGCTTATCTGCACATCCCTATCCGGGAACCTTGCAGACGGTTTCTTCGCTTCAGAGTGGACAAGCAACATTATCAATACTCTGTACTGCCCTTGAAGCTTATCTACTGCTCAAGGAGTTTTTACAAAGTGCCTGGCTCCAGTCATTGCCTTTTGCAGGCAGAAGAACATACAGATTTATCCTTACTTGGACGACTGTCTGATTCAAGCAAAGTCTCAGGAGCAGATGTTAAAGGATTTGAATTTGTAAAGACTCTTCTCTCTTCCCTGGGTACACTCTCAATGAGCAGAAGTCGAAAATGGTACCAACCAAAGAGATAACATTCCTGGGAGCGAGTCTGAACACAGCCACCCAGATGATACATCTCACCCAGGAGAAGCAAACAACTCTTTCAGCTTACTTCAAGGACTTGACAGGCCTGTCCCACCTCCATGCAAGGAAATACCTGCAAGCTCTGGGATTCATGGTCTCTTGTATTCTTATGATTCTATATGCAAAACTGCATATGAGGAAATTGCAATGGTACCTCAAGAATGTTTGGTGTCAACATACTCTGGACCTGGATGTAGGGACATAGTTTCTCTGCTTCCTTGTCTGCAGAGAGTTTCTATGGTGGGCTTACAGCCTGTTTGCAAAACAAGGGCATGCCTTCTGTCCACTTCCTGCAAGTCGAGTCCTGACTACAGATTCATCGGATTACTCGGGGAGCTCACCTGGATGGCAGGTGCATACAGGGATGTTGGAATGCCCAGCAGAGGCACTTGCACATAAACCTGAAGGAATTAATAGCAGTTCACCAGGCCTTACTGGCTTCTTTTTCAAGCATCTTCTTTCTCCTGGAACTCTGCTGGTAAGAACAGAGAACACCACAGTCATGTGGTACATCAACAAACAGGAGGGCCTCATTCTTACCCCTGTGCATGCAGAGCATGATTCTATGGACCACAGCAGTGTCATTGGGCGTACATCTTCCAGCTCAGTTTCTTCCAGAGTGACTCAGTGTTTGCCAGACCAGTTGAGCAGATGAACCTTGATCCTCACGGTGGCAACTGAACACAGCAGTCTTTACAGCATCATTCAGCGCCGGGCACTCCGCAGGTGGACATTTTCCTCCACGCCAACCACCCTGTGCCACTGCAAATTTAAAGTTTCTCTCTTGGAAAACTGCATTCCTCTTGTCTATATCTTCAGCAAGGAGAGTTTCAGAACTGCAGGCTTTGATGGCTGTGGAGCCTTTTCTCATCTTCCATGCAGATCGAGTCTCCCTAAGGAGTAATCCTTCTTTTATGCCAAAGGTGGTTTCTAGCGTGACTCTTAACCAGTCCATTCACCTTCCTACCTTCTTTCCTAATCCTCAAAATAGAGGGGAAAGGATCCTGCATTCTCTTGATGTCCACAGACAGCTCAGGTTTTACCTGGATAAGACTAGGGACCTTTGGAAATCATCTCAGCTATTTTGTCAGTTTTGCTCTTGGAGCTCAGGGCAAAGCTATTTTTAAGCAAACCATTTCTAAATGGATTGCACATTGTATTTCTTTCTGTTATTCCTTTCATGGTAAGCTTTTTCCTCAGGGTGTGAGGACCCACTCCACAAGGGAAGCCTCTACTTCTGCAGCCTTTTTAAGGGGTGTCCCTACTAAGGATATTTTAGAGGCTGCCACATGGTCTTCTGTATATACTTTCACAAAGCACTAGAATTTGCCTTTGTTTTCTAGATCTAGGCAGGTTTTGCCACGCTGTTCTGCAGGGCATTCTTCCAATTCTTGATTGTGTTGGTAAATTTCCTCCTCCCTCTTCTGGACTTTGGTAATCAACCTATTGATTTAGGACTGCAACAGTGAAACACGATGAACAAAGTACAAGTTGTGTACAGTTACCATAAATGTAGATGTTCGAAAGTATATTCACTGTTGCAGTCCTGGTTTCCCTCCTCCTTTGGTTTTCTCTGCTCTCCTCACTTCCTAAGGTGCAGACTTTATTTGGTTTGTTTTACCAAGGATTATTTATATTTCTCTAAAGCTTTGTGTTTTTGGGGACTCCTGACATTTGTGGCAGAGAAAAGACTGAGGAAGGACGCTGGCTGCCTCCTTTTGTATTAGGGGCACTGACGTCCAATACAACCAACGGTAGCTGACGCCGATCCTATCTCTTTTACCTTTGTACTCTGGCCAATTGAGGGCTACCGAGGTCGGATAATCCATAAGTAAGGACTGCAACAGTGAATACACTTGAACGCCTAGTATTTATGGTAAGTGTACACAACTGTACTTAAGTTTGCAGATGAAGTAGTCTTAATCAGTGAGTCGGTCAAAGCATATTTACTTAAAAATACTTGTAAACCTAAACACTGGACAGTCAGTAATAGGACAAAAGATAATGCAAATATAAATAATCAAATCAAAAATTAGTTTAAGTAACAGTTAATGAAAATAAAATAATACATTTTAAAATCAATCCATAGTAAGAGTGACCTGATACAAGTTGGAAATAAATAGTGGCTTTGACTGAATGAATGAAAATGAGTCACAAACCAAGAAACGGAACAATCAAATGAAGATAAGGAATTGATTGCTATTTTCATATACATTTATCACAGCTCACAGAGAGATTAAAAACTTGTCATTCATTTTTCAGGTATGAAACAAAAAGGAAGTAACAAAAAAAATGCTTAAAAACAGAAGTGTTGTGAAACATATTTATTTACTTAACATTTGGTGATCTGGTAGGTGCACTGGTCCAGAGACCATTTTCCAGCATGCCCTGTGCCTCTTAAACTTAAAGGTTAAACGGATATTATTATTATTATTATTATTATTAGTATTACGCTAGATAACACTAAACAAAGGAAAGAAAACATTTGTACAGAGTGACAAATCAGAACTATCAACATGATCTTATGTACGATCTCCTTCTGCCTTAAAGTCAGGTAATAAGTTTGCTTATGGTTCACAAGGAGCCCCGAAATATTTCTATATACACTGTTCATTTTGTTTAGGGCCTTACCAAGATAAAGAATGTTGTAAAGTGTACTTGAAAGTTTAGTAAAACTACAAGATTAAGGATTTTAAAGGGTAACCATTTGAAATGTCAGGACCCACTACAGTGAGTCCTGAAATACAGAGACTGAATGGCTGGAAGAACAAACTTCCATATACTAAGTCCAAGATGTCATTTCTTGGAATATTCCATTTTTTCTGAGGTATACTGATCTTTGACTTGATGTATATAACTTCAGAGGGGGAGACCCTCACGTGGGTTGGGAGTACACGGAGGCTACCCCCTGCAAAAGTTGCTCTTCTCCTGTGTTTTTGGTCTTTTTTATTCAGCTTGCCAGCACTCAGCATTTAGCGTCCCAACATTTCATTAGGGAGCCATTTTAAAGGCTCTGTTTGCCTGATTGAGAAAAGGCGAAAGAGACTTGAGAAATGCAATAAACAGAGGTAGTTTCTTAAACTTAAGGATTCATTTTCTAAAAATAAAAAAAAAGATAGGGAGACAAGTATGTGACAGTGATAACTGGAGAGACTGTTTCACATAAATGTAAATGCAGCAGTATCAACCTGCCTTTTCTTTACAGTTAAGGGGTTGCTGCATTTCCTTTTTCTAGATAGTCAATATTAATTGCCAAGTACAGTTTAAGCAAATGAATTTAGGTGATTGAACTATCTCGCAGACGTGATTACGTCTGTCCTTAACCAGATGCAAAAGTATATGATGCTCAAAACAGAAGTTTATTTTTATTTTCTGTATCTGTGTGTGTATAAATTTTTTGGGGTGCTAATTCTTACCAACATCATTATTCCTTATATATTTTTATACATTTACTTCAGCAGTGCTGACATCAGCCTTATTTGCAACCCTTAACTCCATCCTTCTCTAGTACCCGCTGCAAACTGTGAGATGAGCCTCCTCTATCCCAGTATCAGTATCTATCAGTAGAGGCCCAGACCTACTGTATGTCTGGGACAATTTCTGGTGCACCTTCTGATTTTCTGGTTTAGTCAAATACAGGGGTAGAACCATTGTCCCAGCAGCCAAAAATTGGAATGGCCAAGTGGTTGTCTTACTGCAGTCACAGTAGTAGTGACTGAGGCCAGTAGGTGGAAGCCTTAACCCCTAATGTGCATGATCATATTCATCCGGGTTGGTGTGCAGTAGATTTATGAAATGCATGTCCACACCTTCATATATGATGTAGCCAAATGGCCCTACCTCCTAACAGACAACATTTCAATGGGATCCCTGTTTTTCTGTGATGTTTTAGCTTTGAAGCATGTACCCCAAGTATATTTCCCACTTCATCCCCAGAAGACAGGTGATAGGCAAAACATCCTCATTCTTCTCCTCCACCTTGAGAGCTGCAGCAGGTGTCTGAATCACTAATCAAACCCTCACCTGGGTTGTAGTCACAGGGCATACAAGATACATTACTAAAGATGATTTAGAAAGATAAAGTTATTAGTGTTCATAATGTTCATCGTGTTTCACTGTTGCAGTCCTTACTTATGGGTTGTCCGGCCTCTGGTAGCCCTCGATTGGCCCGAGTACCAAAGGTAAAGGGATATAATGTTGGCTGCCATCGGTTGTATTGGACGTCAGTGTCCCTAATACAAAAGGAGGCAGCCGACGTCACTTCCTCAGTTTCCCTGTGGAAAGCAGATAGCGGTAGTCAGTGAGGCACCTTTGCAGCCCCTGCAGTCTGCGGATTTTCAAGCCTAGGCCTCTGGTGAGACCATTTCTGAGTCCTCCATGCCTCCGGCTTCCATTTTGTGTTTGGACTTTTAGCCTGTGACATAGAAAGCTGCAGTTTCAGAGTCTTCAGTTCTTCCTACCGATGGCAGGCACATACCGACAACCTCCTCTGTGGCCAAGCCTCCTGAGTCCTTCCGTCTGTTGGGTAAATCTTCTAGTCACAAGCCTGTGAGGAAACTGGCTACTGTTACTCCCCCATTCTCCTCAACCTCAGATGGTTAAAATGGCTAATGATCTTTTGACTCTTATTAGGGGCTCACAGCTGCCTCCTTCCAAAAGAGGTAGGGAACTCTCACCAGAAGCCTTGTCTTTTTCAGACTCAGACTCTGTTAGCATTTCAGCTGATGAAGAGGTAGCTTCTCAGGCTTATTCTGGGTTCAAGGATTCTGATGCAGAGGAATCCATTCCTTCAGCTTCTCCTCCAGAAGATTATTCTTTTTGTGATACTTTGAATACTCTTAGGGAGCATTTTAAATGGGAAGGTCAGGAATATTCTCAATCTGAAAAGATAATCAGACAATTTTTGGATTTGCCTCAACACAAGTCTCTGGCTTTTCCTCCTGTGTTGGAGGTGGTGGATGTTGATTTTCTGGAAAATTCCTTGAATCCCACCTCTGTTCCTCCTGCACCCAGGAATCCTGATGGGTATAGAGTTCCTGATTCACATTTGTTTCTCTACCGTAATCCTCTGGCTAACCCAGAAGTTATTTCTCAGGGGCCTAAAGGGGTTAAGGCTACTGTTTCCAGTAATCCTATTCCTTCTGATAAAGAAACTAGACAGGTGGGGGAAGAAGGTTTATACTTCTGCCACTCTTGCTGTTAGGTCTAGCAATTGTTTCTTTCATATCCTTAAGTATCAGCAGCATACTTTGGAGGCTCTTAAGTCAAATATTTCAACTGTGCCCCTTTTGGGGGAGAATATAGTTATGCAGGAATTACTAAATTCTGCCAGTCTTGTCAGTAAGCATTCTTTACATTCATTTTGGCAGCAAAGTGGAGGATGTGCTCAAGAAGATGGAGGATAAAGCCAAGTCCATGCAAACAGTTAAAGACTTTCTGCAAGTTCAATTTCCTCATTTTAGCAGGAACTACCTTTCTAAGAGTTGGACTTTTCCTGATACTAGCAGGCTGAACCGTTCTAGGACTAGAGGTTACAAATCTGCTAGGGGTCAGTGGGCTCCCCCTCAGAGGACTAAGCAATGGCATGCTTCCACGTCAAAGTCGGGAAGTTCAAGCCCACATCTCAGGCCAAGCATTCTCAATGACTTTGTCCAACTTCTGCCTGTTCCTGCTTGCCTGGAGTCTCCTTTAGGGGGAAGGTTGGCCCTTTTTTCAAAGGTTTGGGCCACCATCAGAGATGACAACTGGGTTCTCATCTTTATTCCAAGGATACAAATTTTCTTTCCACACCTTCCCCACATTCAGAGGATTCCTGGACATTCCTTCAAATCAAAGGGCAGAAGTAGAAAAGCAAGTTTTGGCTCTATTGCAGCTGGGTGCAATAGAATCAGTTCTTGCTCAGCAGGTAGGCCAAGGCTTCTACTCTAGACTTTTCATAGTGCCAAAAAAGAGGGCACGTGGTGTCCTATCCTAGATCTCTCCATTCTGAACTCTTTCCTGGTGATTCCAAAGTTCAAAATGCTCACTCTTCATCAGTTGCTACCAATGTTGGACAAGGACTCCTGGCTGGTATCCTTGGATCTCAAGGAAGCTTATCTGCACATCCCTATCCGGGAACCTTGCAGACAGTTTCTTCGCTTCAGAGTGGACAAGCAACATTGTCAATACTCTGTACTGCCCTTGGCTTATCTACTGCTCAAAGAGTTTTTACAAAGTGCCTGGCTCCAGTCATTGCCTTTTGCAGGCAGAAGAACATACAGATTTATCCTTACTTGGACGACTGTCTGATTCAAGCAAAGTCTCAGGAGCAGATGTTAAAGGATTTGGAATTTGTAAAGACTCTTCTCTCTTCCCTGGGTACACTCTCAATGAGCAGAAGTCGAAAATGGTACCAACCAAAGAGATAACATTCCTGGGAGTGAGTCTGAACACAGCCACCCAGATGATACATCTCACCCAGGAGAAGCAAACAACTCTTTCAGCTTACTTCAAGGACTTGACAGGCCTGTCCCACCTCCATGCAAGGAAATACCTGCAAGCTCTGGGATTCATGGTCTCTTGTATTCTTATGATTCTATATGCAAAACTGCATATGAGGAAATTGCAATGGTACCTCAAGAATGTTTGGTGTCAACATACTCTGGACCTGGATGTAATAGTTTCTCTGCTTCCTTGTCTGCAGAGAGAGTTTCTATGGTGGGCGACAGCCTGTTTGCAAAACAAGGGCATGCCTTTCTGTCCACTTCCTGCAAGTCGAGTCCTGACTACAGATTCATCGGATTACGCCTGGGGAGCTCACCTGGATGGCAGGTGCATACAGGGATGTTGGAATGCCCAGCAAAGGCACTTGCACATAAACCTGAAGGAATTAATAGCAGTTCGCCAGGCCTTACTGGCTTTCAAGCATCTTCTTTCTCCTGGAACTCTGCTGGTAAGAACAGAGAACACCACAGTCATGTGGTACATCAACAAACAGGGAGGGCCTCATTCTTACCCCCTGTGCATGCAGAGCATGATTCTATGGATCACAGCAGTGTCATTGGGCGTACATCTTCCAGCTCAGTTTCTTCCAGAGAGACTCAGTGTTTGCCAGACCAGTTGAGCAGATGAACCTTGGATCCTCACGAGTGGCAACTGAACACAGCAGTCTTTTACAGCATCATTCAGCGTCGGGGCACTCCGCAGGTGGACATTTTTTCCTCCACGGCCAACCACCCTGTGCCACTGCAAATTTAAAGTTTCTCTCTTGGAAAACTGCATTCCTCTTGTCTATATCTTCAGCAAGGAGAGTTTCAGAACTGCAGGCTTTGATGGCTGTGGAGCCTTTTCTCATCTTCCATGCAGATCGAGTCTCCCTAAGAACTAATCCTTCTTTTATGCTAAAGGTGGTTTCTAGCTTGACTCTTAACCAGTCCATTCACCTTCCTACCTTCTTTCCTAATCCTCAAAATAGAGGGGAAAGGATCCTGCATTCTCTTGATGTCCATAGACAGCTCCGGTTTTACCTGGATAAGACTAGGGACCTTTGGAAATCATCTCAGCTATTTTGTCAGTTTTGCTCCTGGAGCTCAGGGCAAAGCTATTTTTAAGCAAACCATTTCTAAATGGATTGCACATTGTATTTCTTTCTGTTATTCCTTTCATGGTAAGGTTTTTCCTCAGGGTGTGAGGACCCACTCCACAAGGGCAGCCTCTACTTCTGCAGCCTTTTTAAGGGGTGTCCCTACTAAGGATATTTTAGAGGCTGCCACATGGTCTTCTGTATATACTTTCACAAAGCACTAGAATTTGCCTTTGTTTTCTAGATCTAGGGCAGGGTTTGCCACTGCTGTTCTGCAGGGCATTCTCTCCAATTCTTGATTGTGTTGGTACCTCCTCCCTCTTCTCTGGACTTTGGTAGTCAACCCATTGGTTAGGACTGCAACAGTGAAACACGATGAACAAAGTACAGTTGTGTACACTTACCATAAATGTAGATGTTCGAGTATATTCACTGTTGCAGTCCTGGTTTCCCTCCCTCCTTTGGTTTTCCTCTGCTCTCCTTTCCTAAGGTGCAGACTTTATTTGGTTTGTTTTACCAAGGATTATTTATATTTCTCTAAAGCTTTGTGTTTTTTGGGGACTCCTGACATTTGTGGCAAGAAAGACTGAGGAAGTGACGTTGGCTGCCTCCTTTTGTATTAGGGGCACTGACGTCCAATACAACCAACGGTAGCTGACGTCCTATCTCTTTGCCTTTGGTACTCTGGCCAATTGAGGGCTACCGGAGGCCGGATAATCCATAAGTAAGGACTGCAACAGTGAATACACTTGAACGTCTACATTTATGGTAAGTGTACACAACTGTACTTAAGTTTGCAGATGAAGTAGTCTTAATCAGTGAGTCGGTCAAGCATATTTACTTAAAATACTTGTAAACCTAAACACTGGACAGTCAGTAATAGGACAAAAGATAATGCAAATATAAATAATCAAATCAAAAAATTAGTTTAAGTAACAGTTAATGAAAATAAAATAATACATTTTAAAATCAATCCATAGTAAGAGTGACCTGATACAAGTTGGAAATAAATAGTGGCTTTGACTGAATGAATGAAAATGAGTCACAAACCAAGAAACGGAACAATCAAATGAAGATAAGGAATTGATTGCTATTTTCATATACATTTATCACAGCTCACAGAGAGATTAAAAACTTGTCATTCATTTTTCAGGTATGAAATAAAAAGGAAGTAACAAAAAAATGCTTAAAAACAGAAGTGTTGTGAAACATTTATTTACTTAACATTTGGTGATCTGGTAGGTGCACTGGTCCAGAGACCATTTTCCAGCATGCCCTGTGCCTTAAACTTAAAGGTTAAATGGATATTATTATTATTATTATTATTATTAGTATTACGTTAGATAACACTAAAACAAAGGAAAGAAACATTTGTACAGAGTGACAAATCTCAGAACTAAGGTATCACACACATTGTTAGTAATCAGAATGCTATTGCAGTCAGTATATTTTGTCATGCATAATATAATGATTTTATGTGGCTTGTAGGGAGAATGCAAGTCTTAACACAGTATTTTTGAGGAAGAAAATTTATTAAGTTTATACATACAGGAGTTATTAAGCTTTTTGTTCATGGAATGGAGTACATTGGCAAGAATGCAAAGGATTGCTGAAAAAGAGGGTTGAGTGGGTGAAAAGTAGAAAGAGGAGGAGAAAGACTGAAAACAGCTAAGAAAAAAGATAAGTATAAGTTAGAGATTGGTTAGTTATTAAAAATGTGTTACTATAATGTTACTTTTGTTTCGTAGTATGAATATACTCTGGGATTCAGATAGGACTACCGTGAGGTAAGCTATAACAAAGGTTGAAAACCACTGCTGAACACCCTTTCTGATTCAGAGACTCGCCCACTGCAGTGATTCTACACAGATAAATGTTAATGAAGCATTCCTAGAGATTGGCTAATGCTAGTCATCTAAAAATGCTTGCAATTAGTATACTTATGCCACATAAATTTGCATGGCCAGCCATGTTAATGAACATAGCCAAAATGCTGCATTCTGCCATTATAAGCAATGAGGACATTGCATAAAGGATAAGATCAGATAAGTGGCTGCAGAGAGGAGTTAGTGGTCTGTGTGAATATCTGTAGGGAAATGAATGGACATAGATGACTGTGTATTGTATTTGTGCGTGTGATTACATGTTTGTCTGGGTGGTTACTTGGGCGGTTATGTGTGTATGTATGTGGGGTACAGCGAATGTATGTTTGCGTGGGGAGGTAATTGTACTGTATGTGTGTGTGGATGGATGTCTGCATATGTCTGGAAGAGTGAATGAAGCCCAACGTGATGCTCAGTGCTAAGAAACATGTTATAGTACCTTTTGGAAAGTTAGCCACCCCGGCTAACTATGTCATCAGTATAACACCTCTAAAAGTCGATTCACTAGTCAGGGATCTGGGCACTCATGTAGATGATAACATAACTGTAAGAAGTCAGTGTTCTTTTGCCATGGATTGCTTAAGAATAGTTTATTGTACTGAGTAACATATAATAGGAAATATAAATGTCAAAGCAGAATAATTAAATGTCTCTAGCAGCATGTTATATCAAATAACTGAAAGCACGAAAATAGTATAAGAACTACATCTGAATAAGTCTTGTATCAGACTTCAGCTGCTTTCCCTGACCTAAACATACCCATTATATTAATTCAGTCCAGTGATTTTTTTCCTCTAGAAACCATGTCCACTCCCCCTGACTTGGTCTCTCAAGCCTTGTCTTGTTTCCAGTCTTGCAGTTGCCTACCATGGCCTAAGTGTGTCACTATCTAGCATTCCATATGCATATTTTTCCCTTAAGAAAGGAACATTCTCTAGCATTCCTTGGGAACTATTATTTTTGCAAATCACATGCTTAGCCAGCAAGATTATTTTTTCATTTCTAATAAACCGTCTTTCCCTGAAACTGAATGAATACATGAAAACACAAGTCTGACTCTATATTTTCATGCCTTTAATTCTACCTTAATGTACTGTGGCAAATTCACTAAGAATACCCTCACTCTAACACTAATCTTTGACTAATATGCATCCGAGGTTGTAAGAAAATCCCTTCTAGGTTGCTCAACTTATAAGTATGGGCATGGCATCTAGGTCCACAGAGATCATGAGGTGTGTGTGTCAGAGAGTGCAGTTCATGGTGGGGTATCAGGTACAGCGAGTCTCAGTTTGTGGGGGATATTTGTACTGTGTGTGTATGTATGGATATCTGCTTATATGTGGGAGAATGAATGGAGTCCAATGTGATACTCAGTGCCAAGGAATGCATTATAGTACCTCTTGGGGAGTCCGCCACCCTGTGTAACTACATCATCAATAAAACCCTCTTGAAAGTTGATTCAGTAGTTAGAGATCTGGGAACTCAAGTAGATAGCAACCTAGCCTTCAACCAATCCTTCTGTGTTGGTCAAATTATAAGTAAGGGCATGGCATCTTAAGTCCAGAAAGGTCATTGTACCACTGTAGTCAGGCCTCATAAGACTCATAGAGTATAATGCCCCTTCAATATGTACCTCACCCGACACATGCATCAACTGGAATATCACTAAAGGTTCCTTACAGAAAGAACACAAGGAGTAAACACAATGTGCTACTCTGAAAACCTCAAAGCCTTGTCTCTTTGCCCTGTGTCATGCAGACTACTGAGAGGTGATCTTTGCCAGGTGAACAAGGCATCCCTGGACCCTGTTTTGATGAACCTTTTGCTCATCTGCAAAACACAGCATCAGAATTACGGGATCAAAAGGCCTAATTTTTGCATGTGACATAAATAGGACATGGAGAGACAGATATGTTTCTCAGAGAATTCCTACTCTGTAACAGACCCCCCCCCATCCATGTTTAGAGGAGTTCCTCTCTAACTATACTTGAGCACAATTTGGACCAATGGATAGGTAATCAGAAATTCACCTGTGGGCTGATGCCAATGTCTTTGCTGGACAGGGGCTGTCAGTAAATCACCAACTGTACAAGTCAAATACGTGGGTCACATTTGGGTTGCACAGCAAGGCTTAGAAGGCCCTGGTGGTTGTTAGCTTTGTATAGACCTATGATGCTTGGGCCACCAATTTTAATTACAATGGGATAGTACCGATTAGCACTGGCAGTAATTACCAGTGATTCAGAGATGTGCATATTCACTGATAATGAAGTCTTACTCATTGCTGTTAATTAGGTCTCGGAATTGCATTTTTTGCAATCACGTAAATTCCATTTGGCCAAGGCAGTTTACACTTTTGTTGGGATTCTTTTTGAATCCCAGGGATAGAGTTTAAAAAATAATATTCCCTTAATTAAAATTGTGTCTAAATTTACATTACTGTTTAATTGTGAAAACTTGACTGATTAATTTTTAGAGTTATTTTTATAGCGCTGTTGCATTGTTGTAATTCCTTAGCCTGTATCATGGAAAAAGTTACTTATTTTATTCTACCAATATAGTTTTCATAATACAGTTAATCAAACTTTCGGAGTAACATGAAGCCTTTCTTAGCTTCTGATTTATTATAGCTACTGGTTCATTTTAATCTGAACTAGCTGTATAATAAACTTGTGGTTTATCAAGTAAAATATATCAAATCACCTTTTTTTAAAATGTTTTCTGTCATTGGACTGGCATGGCATTTCTCCTTTTTCTTCTAGAACAAAATGGTGAGTCAAATTGTTAATTAAAACAGATCAGTAATAACATGGGTCCACGTTGCAGAATGCAGTGAAATCCAACAGTGGAAGCAGGGAATTATGCACTTTAGCAAGCTGGCCACAATAATGTTTTAGTGAATTAATTTTAAAGTTCATAAGTGATTACTAGGCTAATGGCGCAAGAGCCTTTGCAAGCCTAGCCAATAATACCCAGGATATGACAGTATTATCTCTTATTGCTCATTCTAATTCCAGATGACATACAGTATCCAAATGCCCAGGAAGTAAATCAGTGTCAAGCACTGTCAGAAAGAAAGAATCATCGCCAGGTTTCTTGAACATGGTCATTTATTAATTTTGAAAGGTTGCAAACCCATTACCAGACATTGTACTCAAAACCTTCAAAGCTGTAACTGGAAAATGGTCTGAAAACAAGTTAAGCATGAAAGCAAAATCCCACACCTCAGTCAGTCAGTTTGAAGAGGACATCCATGCAGAACATAACAAGAAGACAATTTTGAGTGTGTCAGAATAGTGACTGAAGGGTAAGGCCAGTTGTTGGAATACCTCAAATCATGGAAGAACCCAGAGGAGACATCAGAAGTTAAAAAAAAGGCTTCCGGTTTTGTTGCAACATAGGAGACGGTAGCAGCCAGAGTACTGATGAAGAGTCATGGATGGATAGTAGTAGTTGGAAACTCCATATTGAAATGGATGAAGTTGAGAACTTAATTAGCCTCAACATATATGACAAAGCTACACCAGTAAGCAAAAAACTAATATGGAGGCATTAATCTCATCTTAAGCAAAGTATAATAGTCAAAACCCAACAGTAAAAACTAATAGCAAAACAAATGAGGAGGAGGAGGGACAAGCATTTGAGATGGACTTCCAGCTGATGCCTGCTGAAATTCCAGCAGATACATCATCCAGGGCTACCACGTCTTGTGTAGTTAACTGAAACATATATGGAAAATGTAAAGATGCAGGTATATAGCCCCTTCCCCGCTCTTCTCATATTATACAGGATGCTTTTTAGGTTCATAAGTTCACAGGTATTCACTAGGCTAACAACCACCAGGTCCTCTATAAGTCTAGCTGCACAACCTAACCCAATCGTGTCCTTGTGTATCATGGAGATTTATTAGGAAGGTGTGTGTTAGAATGTTTCTAAAGGTTGCGTGTGTGGACGGGTGGGGTATGTTAGTTTCAGCATAGTTACTGTCTGCCGCTGTCAGAGACATGGAGGTCAGACCCAGGGTGAATTTCCAATATAAGTTAATTTTTTATGAATTTAGTCACAGCTGACATTGCAGAAAGGAAAATTTTCTGTTTCAGTAGTTGTTCTGGCATCCACATACTACAAGTCATAGAGATCTGTTCCAGATTTATCAGCCTTAAATGAGTTTATTCTGGCCAAGAAATTCAAAATACCAGCTGTGTTAATAGAACTTCACATCACAGGTAAAGATTATTTCATAGCATTAGTGTATGTGAAGGATGCATATCCCTCTAAACAATGCTCACAGTGAGCATTTTAGATTACATGCTGCTCATTCTCGTATCTTGTCTGCAGCTCTTCCATTTGGTCTTTCTACTGTGATAAAGTATTTGCAGAATGTTTAACTCCAGAACCAGCAGATCGCCATCTTTCCTTATGAAAAAGGGGGGGGGGGTTGAAACTTAGAATTTTGTAGTTTAGCATATCAGAATCATATCAAAACCAGTATTTCAGCCACTGGCATTACTAATATATTTGAAAAAGTCAGCTTTGTCTCCATCTCAGGCACTAACTTTTTAGGGAGCGCTCATCCTCATAGATTCAATGTCCAGATAAAAGTTTCCTAAAGCGCACCAAAACAAAATCTCTCTCTCTCCAGTCTTTTATAACTGCAGGGTAATTTTTTTTTATCTTCTGTGGAATTTGCATTGTCATGTAAAGCTACATTTGAGGAAACCTCAGTAGGTACTCACAATTGCACATAATGCAATGACATGTCCTCTAGAAACAGTTCACTACCATTGTACATGAAAGAGTAATTTCTGTGGTTGCAAGGCATAGTCAGCTTGATGAAGAGGATATCATTACCTTCTCCTATCATCCTTTACAGATTCATCAGTGCACATTTCAAGATGCTTTCAGTGCAAGATACTGGGAAGAACAGGAAAGGCCTCTTCATATCAGTCTGAAAGATGTGAAGCCAATTTTGAGACTTCTTGTAGCTTTCCAGAACAACTTTTGTTTCTGCTACTCTTCAAAACAGCACATATAACACCAATATGATGTGGTATCCATCTGCAAAGAAGGTAGCCGATTTAAGTAGTTGTTCATATTTGAGGATTCATAGGAGTTTTAAGACGATTTAGACTCCTGACCCTCAATGCCTTGCCAATACCCTTCTTCAGTCTGCACCCCCCTTTCTTAGGGTGGACAAGTCCATTTAATCCCAGAGTAAATTTGAGAAGATCAATCCAATCATCCAGGTTCTCTTTGAAGAATGATGCTTTACAGTGTTTAACCTGCAGGGCCAAATTATTCCAGAGATGGGAGATTGGGAAGGGGCTGTGTAATGCGTCTGTCTCTCCACTGAATTCTGTGTCTGCTAATGAAGATTTAGGTCCCTGGTTCTGGTGTTTGCTAAAAAGCTATTAGACTTGTAGAGATGTTGGAGACTGAGCACAGCAGAATCTCTAATAGCATGATTAGTGATGCACAGATCACACCTCAAGAGTCTATGAGGTACTTTCACTTCACAATTTCCAAATTTATTTGGGTCCTCAAATCAGTCAGAATCGGTTATAATAAATTGACATACCATAAAGACTATGGAGGGTTAGGGCTGCCGGACTTTAAACTCTACTATGATATCATAAACTGTAGTAGACTAATAACAATAGCCAACCACATCCCTTCACCACAACAGTGGTCTCCAACCTAGGTCAGACTATTACACAACTATATCAAAACACCATCTGTAAACCCCAGAGCCCTCCCTTTCCTTTACAACGAAAATTTACAAAATCTTAAAATAACCCAATCATTAAACATAAAATCAGTATCATACAAAGGATGTTCAAATCATTAAACCTATAGCATGCATTCACTTCCCTACAACCTAGCCACCTTAACCCCAATCTCAAAATGAATAACAACATGATTAATCTAAACAGTTATCCCCTCCTCAAGAAACTAACCATCTCTGCTACATTTCCCTTCAAGAACAATACTATTACTGAAATGAGAACACAATTAAAGCTTCCTAAAAGGTATACAATCATTTTGAGGCAAATTCGAGAACTTCGCGAATACATCATAGACAATCCTGATATCAATGCAAATGACATTCAAACCTGTAAAACCATATGAAACCTCCTATCCTCAAACAAAAAAATGCTATCTAACTCCTACAAACTTATTCTGTCAATCAAAATGCAAAAAGAAGTTATTTATTCTAGTTACTGGAAGGAAATCGATCCTTCAATCACAAACAACTCAAGCGATCCAGCTTGCCTCCAAACTTATTCACCTTAAAAAACTTAAATATACACAGCTCATGATACTTCATAATGTCTGTCTCACTCCAGTCATTATAAATAAAATATACCCAACTACCTCTCCATTCTGTTCCTATTGTGATAATCACAAGGCTGATCTACTCCACTTCTTCTGGAGCTGCAAGTACACCTAGAAGCTGTGGTGCTCATTAGACTCCAGCTAGAAAAAATGGGCTATGAAAAGTCCACCTTATCCTGGAAACTAGCTCTCCTACATATCATCCCCCCGGCCTGACTAAACTACCAACACAAATATTAATAACACTAGTTTCTTTACTTAAATACATTACATTGGAAGGATAGAGCATCACTCACATGGGAGGGTTTCAAACAATTAGATATCAAACACCTACTAGCTCACAAATATTTAGCCTACACTCTGAAATCCCACACTCACTTTACAGAATTTTGGAAATCCCTTTTTGAACATATTCTATCTTGAAGTTGGTATATATAATCAGTGATGTAATTTTGGCATATGTGTAAATAGTTCTTAGTGTTTTGCATTATTCAGCAGTGTATTCTGTGATCATATTACTACCTGTCTGTTAATATTGTTACGTTTTACTGTATCTTTTCTCAAAAAAAAAAAAAAAAAAAAAAAGTCTATGAAGTACTAAGTAAAATGATAGAGCTTCTAGACTGCCTTGGTAGATGAGGGTCTTTAAGCTTGAAACCTTCTTAATTGGGAATTTCCGGGGCTTGTTTAGTTTGATTTGTTGACTGAGGTACTTCTTAAATGAGACATTGTACTCGTAATTGGTCTAATCGGTGCTGAATGTAAAGGAATGATAACATCTTTAGATCTTGAATATATACTCATGGCTATTGATGCTGTGCTATATCATGACTAAATGAGAGGGAACTGTGAAACCAAGTACCCAGGTCCCAGACTGCATTTTCATTTATCAGTGAAATATTGTCAGCACTATATGATGACAGTTGGGTTTATTTGCCAAATTAAACAGTGCTTAGCTTTTACACATTTAATTTACCTCAACATCATTCTCTGTGAATGAGGGATGTCCTCAGGATATTGTTCAAAACTGTGATAGGCTATATGTTGTTCGTCTTGTTTATCGTGATCTGGTGTTCTGTTTGTAGGTCTCTGGAGGGAATGCCATAGGAGATATGATCATTGATAGAGAGATGCAACCACAGATACCGTCAGACCCAAAGACATGATAGGTGCAAAACCCCAGGTATGGATGGAGTGCTGTCTTTACAGTAAACCAAGACTCCTTCGTTACCCAAGCATGGATATCCCAGATGCAGGAGAGATTCAAGATCAGTTTGTTGTGACTTCTGGCATTGAGAACAGATAACTTGATGTGGTCCAGATTAAAATTTTATATATTTAATATGTTAGAATGTCCATTAACTGGACTGTGTCAAAAAAGCCACTATTGTGGCAGGAAAGCCTTCAGCCCCAAGGCAGAAGCCTTTGAAAAAGAGGTGCAGGCCATCCTTTAAAAAGCAATTTGGACTTTCAGTTATCTCATCTCATGCTAACACATAATGAATCTCCTTAGAAAGATTACAACTGTTCAGATAGTTGTTTGTCCATTATCTTTTTTTTTGTACTTGGGCATCATTCTTGTTGAAGGAGTGATTCCACTTAAGGCCAGTGTCTTAATTCCATTTGCCACCTACAAAGAAAAGTGTGACTTTTTTTTCTGCATATCCCGCAAGGTTTTGGTCCCAGGTTATTCATCTCCATGTTGTAGTCATATTTGCTCTGGGGAAGGGTCTTTGGGCCCTTGTAATTTTATCTATCCTGGCACCCAAAAGACAACTGATTTTAACCCTGTCCTTGCCCAGCTTTGTGAGGGTAGAATCTGTATGTCTAACAATTTGTTCACCAATCACTAAGACATTTTTGTTAGAAGGATGTTTAGAAGTACAGCACTGAGAGAAATTTGACACTTGACTTAATGCCGTAGGTGTACATGGAGGAGATGATTTGGTTAATTTCCAGTGAGAACGTCTACTAGTTCTAAGAGGCTTTGGTAGATATTTTTAATGGCCTCAGTATATTACATTTTAATGTGTTTTTGCTTTAAATTAGATGGAAATGGTGGATAGTGAGTGTACACAATGTTCAGCGTGCATGGGTTTTAGGTGAGAGAGATGCAGCTATAATAGTGAAATACCTGATGTTCATCGTGTTTTACTGTTGCAGTCCTTTCAAAATGGGTTATCCAGCTCCCGATAGCCCACAGTCGGCCAGAATACCAAAGTCCTTGGTATATGACATTGGCTGCCTTCGGTTTTAAGCCTGACATCAGGTACAAAGTAAGGCAGCTGACGCCATTTCCTCAAGCTTTCTTGCCGCGGAGCCTGAAGCAGAAGCTTTTTGCATGAGTGCCGGTCAGCCGAGTACCTTCTTGTTGTATTCCAACTGCTTAGTTGAAGACATCCTCAGATAAGTACCCTGTTGGGGACCCTCTTTTCTTGCTTTAACTCATTCACTCTGGAGAAGCTCTGAAAAAGCTGCCTGCTTAATTCCACCATAGGAACAGCAGTGCAGCCTGAGCTCATTTTTAGAAAATCCATTTCTAATACCATACAGAAAACAAATGTTCATAACTCTTTAACTATAGGAGCTAGACTAAAAATGTAAACGTGAAAGTTGTTCAGCAGACACTGACCTTTCCAACAGTATAAATGTTGTTAGTGCATATCAGTCATTATTAAATATTTGGCAAGGAATGTTAATATGCTGCTCAGTTAAAAAAACTCCAGCTCTACTCAGTTGCATACCACCTACTTCGAGGCGATCTATGCCTGACATATAAAGCTATGTCCAACCCAGAATTAATGGACATGCTCCACCTCAGTAAATCTAAATCCCTTAGAGCCACGCGCTCGAGGGACTTGAACCTCAGCACAGAAATAAATAGAACATGCTGGAGGGACAGATTTATAACCCAGAGGCTCCCTTCGCTCTGGAATAGAATTCCTATTTATGTTAGGCAGAGCACCTCACTGACTCTCTTCAAGAAGAATCTTGATGAGTGGATGGGGGATCATAGGTTTGTCCCGAGGATTACTTCCGTGTCACTATTAGACAGAGGCACAGTAAACTAAACTTTAAAAAGCGCACAGTATACTCAAATCAAGGGGTGGCGTAAGCCAAACACAATCGGGCTAGGCTTATAAATGCCCCAGGACAGATCGCCTAGTATGAACCTATGAACCTATAATACTGTACATATTTTTTACCTTTTTGGAAAAGCAAAGCACAATATCTCGGTCAATGTAGCATGTAGACCCATATAATTTGTATTTAATTTGTTAGTATGGATGTCAGCTTTAAAGTGATACCTTAACCATTACTGTGTGATGCTCCTTTATGGAGATATTCACAAAATATGATTAATATAATAGTTCTCATAACTGATAAATAAACAAAGCATATCTCATCATCTGTAACAGACAGAGCCTACATATCAGTGTAGAAGTTGTGCATCTCAATGTCAGCTTCAAAATGATGCATCACTTGTGTGATCACCATGCTTCCTTGCAAAGATATGGGCATAATAATGAGAATTATTGGAAATGTATAATTTTCATAATCCTGCAAGACTAAACAAACTGCGATATCTATAGATGTGTACAGTGCACAGACATAGTTCTTTTACCATGTTATAAGGAGTAACACTGTCTTCAAAATGAGATATTACTAGGCACACTGACATGCTCCCTTGCAAAGTAATTTACCAAAATATGAAAAAAATCATAATTTCCATAACCTAACTCCAAAACAAACATTGATATCTGCACATGTGTACAACATACATGCACAATTCTTTTACCATGTTAGAACCAGCAATACTGTCTTCAAAATGAGGTATTACTTAGCACATTCCAATTCTCCCTTGCGAAGTTATTTACCAAAATATGAAAAGAAAATCATAATTTCCATAACCTAAGTCCAAAAAAAACTTTGATATCTGCACATGTTTACAACGTACAGGCACAGTTATTTTACCATGTTGGAACCAGCAATACTGTCTTCAGAATGAGGTATTACTTAGCACATTCAGATTCTCCCTTGAGAAGTTACTTACCATAATATGAAAAAACAATCATAATTTCCATAACCTAAGTCCAAAACAAACTTTGATATCTGCACGTGTACAACATACAGGCCCAATTCTTTTACCATGTTGGAATCAGCAATACTGTCTTCAAAATGAGGTATTACTTAGCATATTCAGATTCTCCCTTGCAAAGTTATTTACCAAAATATGAAAAAAATCATAATTTCCATAACCTGAGTCCTAACAAATCTGATAGCTGTACATGTGTATAGCATTCAGAACCAGTTGTTTTACCATGTAGACACGTATGATTGCATTCTCGGAGTAGCCAACATACTGCTGAATGGGTACATGTAAAGAGAAAAAGCAAGGTAAAGACTGCCACTCCACTAATGAGCCCAGGACAGGCATGGGACTTCAGTGGCAGGCAAGGCCATCTGATCTGTCCAATAGCTGTGCTGGCTACCCACTCAAACAGCTGATATCACTGCAGTCTCATGACCTCCTTCAGTGTCAGCAGTCTGCCTTACCTATGCCTTTTCTTTTTAAATGTGTCCATTCAGCAATGGACCTAAGGGATCAAGTTCCATATTAGCAAGCCCTTCCTGTCATCTAAACTGTACACATGCCTGATAAAGCAGAGTAAAAACAGAAGTATTGCAGGATGGTCACTGACATATTAGAGTGTACGTGGTAGCACTCTCCTAAAACTGTTGTCCTTTCTCAGCATCCTCCTAGCTCCTTACCACAGTTATTTGCCAAACTCAGAAAAATATATTTTACACAACACATTTCATAATAGAGTTTTACTTACCATACTGGTCCCTACTTGGTCATGGGTGTTTTCCATTCTTCTCACAAGCTGCATATTACCAATCCTGCATAGCTCTCCTCACGCCATTGTGGAGGTCCATCAAGAACAGCGCAATGCCCTCCTAAAATAGGTGAATGCCATCCCTTCTGAACAGTTGAACATCTTCTGCGGTGATGCTGTCATGACAGATTGTAGATCCACTGACCCTGTGCATCAAGCCATGCATGAACCCATTCTGTAATAATCTGGCTTTGTGCACTGCCCATTGACTGTTTGCTGTTTTCCATATCTGTCGGGGAATTATGTCAGACCACACAAAATGACAATATGGCCACCATGACTGCAGGTGTTCAAAAATTGCTGTGATTTGAAACCGTAGCCTTCCGAGTGGTTGACTGATGACATCATTCCCACCAATATGCAGCACAAGGATGTCGGGCTCAGGGTAGATGGAACACTTCTTTCAACAACTGCAGTACTCTGCTCCAATGCATACCTCTTCTTGCAATCCAGTATACCTTCACACTGGATGTGGGGAAGCTCAAGTTGTACTGGTTTTCAGTTTCGGAGGCATGGCTGGCAGCCCAGTGAATGTAGGAATGGCCACATAGCCACACTCTAACTTGTCATTCTCCTGGTCGTGAAGCCATGTCAGTGTCAAAAGGTGGACAAACCTGCACAGGAAAGATTACTACTGATGTTTGACAGAAGACTATATATATATATGTATGTATATCATATGCATTAACTGGTTAGCCCATGCAAATCTTCCATCCTAGCCCCAGGGGCAGTATTCTTTGCATTAGGTACATAAGTGGTGATGACGCTGCAGAGGTACATACCTACTACACACACACACACACACACACACACATACGTTTTGCATTAGCATGTTCTAATACATGTCAGTGTGGAGTGCAGAGGCATTCATTATCATTCAGTAGAAAAACTAAGTCATTATAATTCAGTCAAAATAGTATAACACTTGGATGTTACTGAGCCCTTCCTCGTACCACCTAATTTCCACCCATGACTGACAAAGTGTGGAAACATGCCCAACTACTGAGTATAAGCAGAAGTACAGTAATACAAGCAGAAATGTCAAACTTATCTGGTTCATCCATGTAAGAATTAGTCAGAAAAGTAATAATTACAGTTAGAATCTGACCATCACTCTGGTTACAATAAGACCCATGAGTTTTCCTCAATGCAGTATGTGCATATTGTTAACAGATAATAAATTATTCTTGAAAGCTGAATACATAAACAAAAAATTATAACAACCATCACTGAAACCTGAGCTATAGATAACCTATACTTGTTACACCATGTCTGTATTACCATCTTCAGCAGTCTGACCATGTATGCACAAGCACTTCCCTGGTACACAAATGAATTATTTCCCCTACCAACATCTTCATTACTACATGTTATACACATGTCCCTAAATGAAACATTCACCCAAATGACCCCTTCAGGAAAATGTTGAGATATGCACAATCACCAAAATTATATATATGTGCATGTGACCAATGTGTATATGTGCAAGTACATTATGTACATACATATATATCCATATACACACACATGAACAAATATATACATGTATATATACAGCAAAAAAAAATCAGGGGTTTAGGAGGGTAGACAGTTGATGAAGAATGGGGGGGGGGGGTTGCTTGCAATGACTCCAAGCAGAGGAAAAAAAAAACAACCTGGCTTGTGCATTCAAAGTGATAACGACTTTTACTTCTGTGAATAACAGTGACAGCAGCTGAGACTTTTCCCAGAAAAGTGATAATGACTCACTGCTATATTGTAACTGCATGTATTGCTAATGTGATAATAACCTTCCTTTCATTACTGCAAAGGTATGCATGCTGAGACACAGGTGATAACCCTGTATGACCTTGACCTTGAGTAGCATTTTACCTACCAAGAATGATGCCACAATATGAAGACAAGATGATCAATTTCAACAATTGGCTTAAGTATTGGTGTCATTCAAAGGGGATCCAATGCCTGTCAGCCTGGGATGACATGCTCGACAAGCCACAATGCTTAGCTAGGGACGGCTTGCACCTGTCACCCCTGGGCTTTCGGATATTGGCAAAGGCTCTTGCTACCCCTATAGTGCTTTTTTTAGGCAAGGCTCAAAAGACAAACCCACCTCCATAGGTATCACAAGGGATAAGAAACTAAGAGTAATGCTACTCAACGTCAGAAGTCTAAACCTCAAGATGCACGCACTCACAACTCTCCTTAGCATGGAGAACATCGATATCTGTGCAGTAACAGAAACATGGTTCAAGGCTCCCGAGAGCACCCCAGCACTACCAGGTTATACCTCATACCATGCTTTTCAGCCCCAAAACTTGGACCGAACCACAAAAGAAAGGGGAGTGTCAATATTCATCAAAGATACCCACACCTCCAGGTTGGTGGCACAGCACGAAGCATCAGAGACTATCCATGTGTAACTAACAGTGTGTAAAACTGCCTTCCAGTTTATAGCCTGCTACAGACCATCCTCCCAAACCTAGGAACCCCACTCGGCCTTCCTGAGAACACTGGAAAATATGAAGGTCTCTCCAAACACCATTATATTGGGCGACTTCAACTACCCAAACATAGACTGGGAGCATTACTCTAGCTCCAACACCCTAGCCCAAAGGTTCCTAGAATTTATAAACTCAAATGCTATGGAACAACTTGTTACCACTCCCACAAGAGGGGAAAACATACTGGACCTGATCATCACCAACATGGGGACTCTATGCTCCAGACCAGAAGTGTATCCCTCACTGGTAAGATCAGACCATAAACTAATCTCACTGGATATTCACATCCCGACCCCACCCCCTGCCCAGAAAACCACAGTGAAAAACTTCTCTAAAGCAAATTTCACACTCCTCAAAACTGAGGTGGAATCCTTCAAAAGCCCCGGGCCTGTGGAAAATACGGCCCAGACCGCAGAATCCTTTATAAATGCATTCTATGAACACCTTCAGGAATGCATGGATCATGCAATCCCAAATAAAACCAAGACCCAATCCTCCAAAGGCAGACGTCCTATCTGGTGGACCCCAGCCATAAACAAACTATACAAAGGAAGGAGGAAGCTACTAAATGATGGAGCAAAATCCCAAAAAGGGAAGGCATCTCTGATCAGTATTAGCAAAAAACTACGGGCACTCATAAAATCGTCTAAGGCCAGCTTCAAGAGAAAAATTGCACAGGACACTAAGGATAATCACAAGGCTTTCTTTAGTTATGTTAGGAACCTGGGTGGGAATTCCCAGATATGCTCAGAATTAGTCCAAAATGACAATAAATACACTGAACCCACAGACATTGCCAACATCCTAGTTCACAGGTTCAGCGCAAACTCCCCCCCCCCCACCCCACCTCACCAAAAGGGCAAATATCTATCCCAGCAGAGTGCTGCCCCCCTGACATCTCAGATGCTCAGGTAAGAGCCGCCCTCTCCAAAGCAAAAAACACAGCATCAATGGGATCAGACGGTGTTTTGGGCTGTGTCCTACATGAACTCCAAGAAGAGCTAAATCCAAACATAAAACTACTGTTCAATCTCAGCCTTACTACAGGATATGTACCCAAAGCGTGGCGTACAGCAACAGTGATCCCTCTCCACAAAGGTGGTGCCTCAACGGATCCTAGAAACTATCGCCCCATAAGCCTGACTAGCTTGGTCTGCAAAGCTATGGAAAGGATCATCATGGACCTCATAAATAAAGATATTGGGGACCTACAGACACTGGATCCTACCCAGTTCGGCTTTGTTAAGGGCAGATCCTGCCTCTTAAACCTGGTCGATTTCTTTGAAACACTCACCAAGGCCATTGACGAGGGGAAGGTGGTCCACACAGCCTACTTGGACCTCGCAAAAGCCCACTGGGGCATTATAGATAAGCTCACCAGCTTAAATATAAACCCCTATGTCATTAGATGGGTTGCAAACTGGCTCAAGGACAGAACCCACATGGTTAGAATTGCTGGAGCCATGTCAGACTCCAAACCAGTTACAAGTGGCATCCCACAAGGCTCAGTCCTGGGACCTCTCTTGTTCGGTATATATTTCTCGGAGGTACAGGCCAACATGGAAGGACTGTGGCTGACCAAGTTCGCAGATGACTGCAAACTGGGTGTCATAATCGACTCTCCAGCCGACACAAGCACCCTCCAAAAGGGCCTCATATAAACAGACAACTGGTGCCAGAGCCATGGCCTCAAGCTAAACGCCAAAAAGTGTATAGTCATCCCCTTTGGCAAAAACAAAGTGCCCACAAATTACCACATAGGTGGTAATCCATTAAGTACAGAAGAAGTAATTAGGGACCTGGGGACCCAAGTTGATAGCAATCTCTCATTTGACAACCACATGGCCAAAGTGGTTAGGAAAACATTTTATATAGCCCACCTAATCATGAAGGGATTCACATCTAGATCATGGGAGGTCATCGTGCCTCTTTACTCATCCCTCATCAGGCCCATAATTGAGTACAATGCCCCTTTTGGGATGTACCTTACCAGACACCTGCAGCAAGTGGAAAGACCCCAAGAGTACTTCACCAAGAGGATCAAAAGGCTCAAACAGATGCCATATGCTGCCTGGTTAAAGAAACTCCAGCTCTACTCAGTGGCATACCGCCTGCTCAGAGGCGATCACTGCCCTGATATATAAAGCCATGTCCAACCCGGAATTAATGGACATGCTGCACCTCAGAAAATCCAAATCCCATCGAGCTTACACACTCGAGAGACTTGAACCTCAGCACTGAAATAAATAGGACATGCTGGAGGGACAGATTCATAACCCAGAGGCTCCCTTCACTCTGGAATAAAATCCCAGTCCAGGTTAGGCAGAGTCCCTCATTGACTCTCTTCAAGAGGAATCTTGATGAGTGGATGGGAGATCGTAGGTTTACCCTGGGTATCACTTCTGTGTCACTGTTAAACAGAGGCACAGTATACTAACCTCGAAAAAGGGCATAGCAAAATTAATTTAAAATAGGTGGTGAAAGCCAAACACACTCTGGCTAGGCTTATAAATGTCCTAGGGCAGATAGCCTAGTATGAACCTATGAACCTATGTGAATTCATTTTCAGACTTAAGGTGTGGAAGCTGCACTGAATAATTCTAGGTGCTTGTTCAGGTTTCACATGGTGCTTGCTTAGAGCTACTCTCATGTTAAGCCACTATGAATATGTTGCACTGCCACCTCTGATACCAGGGTAATGTTTTAATCTTTCTATTCCTGCACTGCACACTAGCAGTATCTGGTGCAAATACAACAGAGAAGTATGCAAGCGATGCACCACCTAAGCATCATTTGCCGTGCAGAATGTACAAGTATGCATACCAAATTTCTGTGTTTCCAAACATCGGTGTTACTACACTACTACTGAATAAAATGAACATATTGAAATGTAACATGACCTGTTACCAGATGTAATTAAGACTTTTTCCTGTATAAACAAACTTCCATGATTCTCTGGCTGTTTGGTTTGATTCACTTTACTTTGGCTACCTGTAGAGGTTTGCTTTTCTTAGCAAGTTGCAGTAAATAGTTTGTTGTCCGGTTGTTTACCTGGTTAGTTTGACTGGGCACCCTACCTCCTGCACTTGTATTTGAGCACTCAGGCTGGGGGAAGGACAAGGGAGCCATGACATCACAGAATGGGTGGGTCTTATTATTTTAGTTAGAATCAGATGACGGCTATGGTGATGTCACTTTGAGGGAGGGAACTGAGTAAAAAAAAAAAAAAAAAAGTACCTGCACTGCCTGGCCTCGATGATGTCAGTAATTGGGCGACTCCAGCAAGCTTTACTCAAACGTGAGAGAATCATTTTGTAAGTGAAGCCATCACAGTATGAGAAGGTAGGCTTCTGTTACAGAAGTAAGGGGAATTATAAAAATTGTAAATGCTTTATTGTTGTTGCTTTACAGAGGACAATGTAAATAGGAAGGAAAAGGGCCGTGAAGTTGAGGAATACATTAGAGAAACCTGTTGTACTCCTTTAAAAACTGAGGCAATACTAAAAATCAAGTAAACAGCATGCATCCTATTTCAGCAATTTTCATTGCTCAGATTTGCACCCCATACAAATGGCTTCAAAATACAAGTCCAGCATACTAAGAATCTATAGATTTCTGGACATTAAATATGGCTGTTCATATTAGCCACATTTACCAAGTCACACACAAAGAACAGCCTTTGTAGAGTGAAAGGACTTTTCTGCTTCATCCATTTCATTTCACATAAAAGTCACTCTCCTATAGCAAGTAGAGCACTCTTCTCCCACCCACATACTCAGCAGTTTGTCTTCTTCTCCTTTATGTGCATTTACAAGAATCCAAAACCAGTCAAAACTGCACATCAGTCTCCTCTGTTTTACTACATTTCTGTTCTGCTTGCCAATCTTTGTTTATTCCCAATTAACATTATTCACCTTGCAAATTATTTTTTACATTTCACTGCAAAAAACTAAAAAAAATACTGTCCCTCTCCATTAGGAAACACTTCATGGCGGTAGGTAGGGTGACACTTTCACCTAAACATATTTTCTTGATTACTAGAGCCATGTCAAACCTTGTATACACCTGTATAACAAAGAGATCACTTCTTAAATCATCCTGAAAGCATTGATGTGATCCAGCATTACAACAGTGAGGTCCCTACCAGGCTGATTCAATGACCCACTCCATTACCCATCCTTGCCACTCACCCCCAAGCAAGAGCCTACACTGCTCTAGGGACATCCATCATTTTACTGTACTTCTAGCAGTTTACCCCCCCCCCAACACAAAATGTATTCTATGCAAGAGTTCTTTCACTTGGGTTGTAAAGCTGTTGGTGTTAAAAGAATGAGCAAATGTATCTCTGGGAGGGCGGTGAAGGGGAAGAGAGTTGCAGATGGCTGTGCAGTTCTTCCTCACAGCAGGCATACATATGGAGCCATCCCACAAACCCAGGAGTCACCAGCACAAGAGAAAAGCTTACCACTACTCAACAGCCTGCCTGCTACACTTTTTTTTAATTTATTAATAAACTGCATTCTGGAAAAAAAAAGTGACAGACAAAATTAAAGTTATCTAAAACTGACATTTTAAAATAGTATAATCCATCTTCAAAACATGACAGCTGCCACCTTGCAAAATAATAAAATAGCTGCTCTAACTTCAGGAGCTTGTGTATGCTTTGTTTCCACTTGTTTGTCAAGTTTTTGTATTCTCAGACCGCATCTTCCAACAAGTTTATATACCTAACCTTTAGCTGTGCACTCTGCCACTGTAGAGATTGCCCCCATTCACACAGAAGCTACTGCAGTGCTTTGATTACTAACCTGTGTGTGCGACAATCTGTTGGATTTGTACTACTAACAAGCACGTCAGTTAGGACTATCCATACAACATTCAATAAATAAAAATTCTCTTCCAGACTGCCAACATTTTCAGTACTAAAGACAACTACACCTACCGTATTAGCAACTCCAACAGTCCTAGAATGTGTTCCTCCGTTTACGCTAACAAATTCATTTTGTTATGTTCCTATCAAAGTATCACGGTAAACGTGGAAATCGCTTTCCACTGCAAAGCTGTTGTAGTACAGTAAAATCAATTTCTTACTTCCGTTGGGAATTCAGTGTACAAATATTAGTTATTTTATATTCTTTATTTTTCGTATGTGTTCTCCTTCGCGTTTTCTGCATCATATTTAATATGCCAATTTATTGAAAATGTGTGAATAAGCACCGAGGAGTGGGGTAGTCTGATGCATTATTCCTGCCTAGATGTTTCAGCTTTGCTAGTGGATAAGTTAAGTTAATTTGTGCTCTCCCCCACTGTCTCAGGTAAAGAACCAAAACAGAGTAAAATGACACATCGCAGCTTGTCATGCTTACATGCAATTATTCGCATAGCATTGCCGAAACTAACAAGTAAATTGGACTAATTAACTCTGCTCACATAAGTACCCTTCAGCATTCTTATGGCTAACTGTATAACTGTACACATTTCAGAATGGAAAATAAAGCATCTATGACTAAGGTAATTATATCGGGGGTAAAACAGCTTCAGTAGAACCAACTACAAGAAAAGGAAATGTGTACTATCCGCCACAATCCAGCAGTACTTTAATCATCATTTTGCTAAGATAACTCTAATGCGGGTAAAACGGCTTCAGCAGAACCAGCCACTCATCAGGGTCAACACCTTTATGTGTTCTACATAGGTCATATATACTACTTATTCGCAGGTGGAAGCCAATTAAAAAGGAAAAGAAAATCGTAGCTGCAGAGGTGCAAACCCACCTGCAGCAGACAGACGTCAATTCCGTAGGCTGGAATACTTTTGGGGAAAGCCGTGAAGAGATTAGAACACGAAATAGAGGGATTCAGCAGAAATATAAGTAAAATCGTACTCCAAAAGAGGAATATCTGCTGCTGGACCCCTTTATTTATTCTTTAAAGGACAATGGAAACAACTGGGGGGTGGAGGTGTTATGCGAGTGGTGGCTTGTATGCCGCTACTCTGATTGGCTGTCACCACTTGCTTCAGGGAAAGAAGGCAGTATAAGCTTTCTGTAACGCTAAGCTGATTTACTCAAAAAAATTAAATATAAACATATGCTTACTGTGATGTGAAGTTGAGAAGGCAACTGACAAAGTTCAGTTACTTTTTCAACTTAGTTTTTACAAAATGGGACTGAAACAGGACCAGAAAATCAGTAGCATCTGTGGAAGGCACTTGGGGGTAACATCATGAAATTACAAATGTCTCATAGCGTGCTTGGATGTAAGCACAGAGGCGCTATGAGATGGTAGTCGGGGTTAATGAGTTAACGAATGTCAAAGAAAGTTAATAACTGTCTTGCCTTTGGAAAACAGATTCCGCACCATGATTTTCACTCCTACTGCATCACTTGTTTGGACCTCGAGCACAACATCCCTAATTGTGTTCTCTGTGCTTCTTTCAACCCACGTACCATACACCATAGAGCTAGGATCTTGTTCAAGCATTTCGGAGTTTGGCCTAAGTTTGTCGTTATGGCGTCTTCTGGTCTCCTGACTTTGGATGTTCCTAAGAAGCACAAGGATAAGGACCCCACGGTAGGCTTAGGGTCAAATTAGCCGATGACGTTCCTGTTAAGTTGGTTGTCGGCACAGCGGTAGTTTGTGAGGTGCTTTCATTGCCTCTGTAGTCCATGGATGTTCAGCAGCAGACGTCTGCTGAGGCCTTTTCTGAGTCCTCCATACCGCAGGCTTCCACTTCATCTTCTGACCTTCCGCCAGTCGCCACCTCTGATGGATCCAGAGCCGCTAAGCAGGTGCCAGTTTCTGAGGCCTCTCTTCTCCGCCCGGAGACCAAATCCAGACCGACGACTTTAGTTCAGACTACTGCGGTGGCTAGGCCTCCTGAGTCCCTCTGGCTTTCTAGCAAGCCTTCCAGCCAAAAATCTATTCAAAAGCAGGTGCTGGCCTCCTCTCAAATGCCTCAGTCTCAAATGATTAAGATGGCTAGTGATCTCTTGACCCCTTATCAGGGGCTCTCAGCCACCTCCTTCTAAGAGGGCTAGGGAATTGTCCCCAGAAGTTTTGTCTGCCTCAGATTCTGAGGTTTCCAGCAATTCTGCTGATGAATAGGGAAACTCTCAACTTTTTTCTTGTTTTGAGGATTTTGATGCAGAAGACTCCATTCCTTCTGCCTCCCCTGCAGAAGATTTTTCTTTTGGAAATACTCTGAATACTCTTAGGGAGCATTTCAAATGGGAAAGTCAGGGCTACCCTCAGTCTAAGAAATGGATTAGGGAATTTTTGGATTTGCCACAGCATAAAAGCCTTTGGCTATCCCACCACTTTTAGAAGTTGTTGATGACATCTTCATGGAGAATTCTTTGACTAATAATTCTGTTCCTCCTGCACCCAGAAAGCCTGACAGGTATTACAGAGTTCCTGATTCTCATCAGTTCCTTTTCAAGAATCCTACTGCTGATCCAGAGATTATTCCTCAGGGCCCTGAAGGTGTTAAAGCCACGGTTGCTAAAAATCCTGTTCCTTCTGACAGGGAATCTAGGGCCTTGGATAGATGGGGTTAAAAGGTCTATACTTCTTCCACCCTTGCTGTTAAGTCTGTTAATTGTCATTTTCATATGCTTAAGTATCAGCAGCATACTTTGGAGGCCATTAACGCTAAAATTGCTGGTGCTCCTTCCCTGATGGAGAGTTAGGACATGCAAGATTTATTGAATTCTGCCACTCTTGTCAGTAAACATTCTCTACATTGTGGTTTTGACACTTTGGAGGCTTCTTGCAGGGCAGCAGCCACTGGTTCTGTTATTAGAAGACATGCTTGGCTCAGGGAACAGCCTTTTTCTGAACCTGTCAAATCTAAATTACTGGACGTGCCTTTGCACAAGGACAATCTTTTTGGTAGCAAAGCAGAAGAGGTGTTGCAAAAGTTGGAGGATAAGGCCAAATCTATACAAACTGTTAAGGACCTTCTGCAAGTTCAGCCTCCTCATTTCAGTAGACATTACCCTTCTAAGAATTGGACTTTCCTGACCCTAGTAAATGGTCGCACTAGGCCTAGGGGTTACAGGTTTTCTAGGGGACAGACTTCCACCCCTCTAAAGGCTAAGCCCTGGCAGGCTTCCTCTTCAAAATCAGGGAGTTCTAAGCAAACTTCCCAAAGCAAGCAATTCCCAGTAACTCCAGCCTTCCCCTGCCGGCCTCTGTGGGCCTAGGGTTTCCTTTGGGGGGAATATTAGCCATTTTTTCAGATATCTGGTCCACCATCACAGACGACAAATAGGTGCTCAAAATAGTATCCCAAGGCTACAAGTTCTCCTTTCACACCTTCCCTGTCCACCAAGTTTACCCAGATATCCCCCTCATCAAAGGGCAGAAGCAGAAAAACAAGTTTCTTCTTTGCTAAACCTGGGAGCAATAGACCCAGTTCCTGCTCTTCAGATAGGAAAGGGTTTCTACTCAAGACTTTTCCTGGTTCCCAAAAAGGGGGCACCTGGCATCCTATTCTGGATTTGTCCATTCTAAACACTTTTCTGGTGATTACCAAGTTCAAAATGCTCACTCTTCAGCAGTTGCTGCCAGTGCTGGCCAAGGATTCCTTGCTGGTGACTTTGGATCTCAAAGAAGCTTATCTGCACATCCCAATAAGGGAAAGCTGTAGGCAGTTCCTTCGCTTCAGGGCAAGGGAAGAGGCACTTCCAATTCTCTGCACTGCCCTTTGACTTATCTACTTTTCCCATAGTTTTTACAAAATGCCTGGCTCCAGTCATTGCTTTTTGCAGGCAAAGAAACATTCAGATTTATCCTTATTTGGATGATTGTCTTATTCAGGCAAATTCTCCAGAGCAACTTCTAAAGGATCTGGACTTTGTAAAGAATCTTCTCACCTCTTTGGGCTACATGATCAACGAAAAGAAGTCAAAGTTGATACCCACCAGGGAGATTGTATTCCTGGGCGCGAGTCTGAACACAGCCTCCCAGATGGTATTCCTCCCTCAAGAGAAACAAATGGATCTTTCGAATTACTTCATGAATTTGGCAAGCATGACCCAGCTCTCTACAAGCCCTGGGATTCATGGCTTCATGTATGTTGATGATTCCATATGCTAGACTGAATATGAGGAAAATACAATGGTACCTCAAAAACCTTTGGTGTCAACACACTCAGGATTTAAACTTGATACTTCCTTTGATTCCCGGCCTGCAGACGGAGTTTCTTTGGTGGGTGATGGCCTGTGCACAAAAAGGTCTGCCTTTTTGTCCAGCTCCTGTCAACCAGACTCTCACTGTAGATGCCTTGGACTATGCTTGGGGAGCACATCTAGAGGGCAGATGCATTCAGGGGTCGAAGGCAGTCTCTAGCCTGCATTCCAGTATATATTTGGCCTCTTCCCAGTCTGTTACCTTTACATCTCTTTGCTTTCAATACCTTGGTTCCTTTGCCACTTTTCTCCAGTAAATTCCAGCCATATCTTGCCTGTTCTGTGTACCCCTTATTGCAGTCACCCCTAATGGCAGAATCTCTTTCTCCATTCCACTCCCCCCATTTCATCATTATCCCTTTCCACTTTGAATTGTTCCTTTTTGCTTCTGTTATGTAAAGGAGCCTTAACTGTGTAGGTCTGAAATATTCTTCAAATCAGGTAATCCTGAACCACCTTGTTCTATTGGAAAGATCAGCTTACCCCACTTGACTCTTGCCCTCTTCCCTTCCCAGATAAAATCATTTATATATATATATTGCTATCCACAACTTCCCCTGTTATTGATAAAACTATCCATGACCTGCTTATAAAACTAAAGGGACTAAAAACATTTTCACTGCTTGTATCTCTATCCATATACATAAAACAGGGCTTCCACTTTATCAATTTTTGTATTATCCTTTGTTTAGTCTCTTTCCACATATCCGCAACTGCCATAACAGAATCCTTTTTAACCCATACTCCTAAGTACTTAATTTTATCATGTCCCCATAAATATGGGTATTGCAGAACCAATTCTTGTGCGAGTACATAGTTTACATCAATTGCTTTTGTTTTATCTTCATTAATTTTGTATCCTGAATAGACTTGAATCTGTTGTAGAATGTTCCACAACACTGAAATATTCTTTTTTGTTTTTATCAGGTACAGTGTAATATCATCTGCAAATCAATCCAATTTTCTTGATTTCCATACTAATTATATCCTTGAATTTGATTCCCTTAATGTTATGGTGTCCTATCTCACCTTCATTCTTACTGGATGGGGTTCGGAGCCGTTGCTCGGCTCCGACTCGGCCGAATACACTAGCTTGAAGTCTCTAACTTTTTTCATGGAAGGAAAGTATCCCATCATGCAGTGGTGTAATTCCCCAGATCTCACTTGCCACTTTACGAGTTCGGATGCTTCTCTTCTTGACTGTGGCTAAGTCCTTTAAAAAGCTTCCATTTTTTCCCTTTATTGAGATTATTTCTAGATTAATAATTGCTTGGTAGTTAGTAATTAGGAGTTTTCTCTGTAGTTTAACTGTGTGCTGTGCTTTTGAGTGTTGTTTATCTTCCATTGTGTGTTTTTGGTGGCCGTTGTTACTCGCAGGGCCTTTTTTGTTGATTCCTGTTTGTGGTAGTTGTGTAGTTTAGCACTAAAGTAGAAATTAGCTTTTATATTTTTTATTAGCTCGTTTCAATTATAGAGCTATTTTCCTATTGTTGTATTCCCTCACTTGCAATTCTACTAGGTCTGTTTAAGTTAGAGGGCCTAATGCCCATTTAATTTAGAGGGCAGAGTTGTTCCCTTTGTCTCTTTCTTGCATGTTATAGTGTTTTAAGTGTTTATAGTGTTCTAGTGTGATAATACTGTTTCAGGAAAAATTTTTGTGCGTGTCTAAATTTTATAGAAGTGTGTTAAGCTTTATTTGTACTACTACTGTGGTTTCCTTTCTAAAATGTCTAAGGAAGTTAGAGAAAAGGAACCCAAGCCTTAGGGTTCAAAAAGTGTCAAAAATGCTCACAGAAAATGTTCATCACTGATGGACATAACATTTGTGTCTGTTATTTGGGGGCCATCCACCTCCAGGAAACTTGTACCTTTTGTCACTCCTTTAGCTCCCGTGTTCTGCAGGAGAGAAAGAATAAGCTTATACTCAAAGGGCTCCTGAAACCGTCTTTTGTGGAGGCTTTACATAGCATTTCTTCTACCAGTAAATCCCCTTCGCCTAAGAGTGACAAGGCTTCAAAATGGCCATCTCCAGCTTCTTTGGCTCAGATGGAGCAGCCGCTAAAACTTCTGATGGGTCCATCTCCTTGGATCCACAGCATTCAGAACCGATGGAGATTATAGACTTGGACAAAGCTAGTCCTTTGGCTCCAAGGCCTTAGGAGCCAAAAGAGACTGTTCTTCGGAGCTGGTCCACTGACTGAGTACTGGTCTCCCCTACCTTGAGATCTCCAGTTTTGGAGAGATCTCGCTCACCAACCCTCTCCTCCAGGTCCTCTAGGAGCTTATCGGACAATGACGTGGACAGGGTGGTGCACAGACTTTTGAAATCGCCAGAACTGGCTAAATTTTTTCTGCTCCGACCCAGTCGGTTCTGGAGTCAGCTAAGACTATGATTATTACATCCACTACTATTCCTCCTCCTCCGAGCCAAGCTGGACCTTCGGAGCTGGAATGCCAGGTACACCACTTGTTGTAGATTCGTTGGTTTCGAGACCCATTCTGGAGATTTTGGAACCGATTCTCACTCCCACTCTGTGCCATCTGGAGTGTCTAGGGGCTGAAGGTCTCCATTTGGCTCCAGGGTGGACACTTGGACCAGAGTTTCCTTGGTTCTGAGTTTACCTCTTGGAGCTTTAGCTCTGCTGAGCTCGGCTCCTACATCAGCTTTGGAGCTGATTTCCTTGGAGCCGGGGATTCCCTCTGTTTTCTCAGAACCAGAGGTGTCCTTGGAGCCGGGGAATCTGCCTTCGAGCTGATAAAGGAGTGTGCTGTCCCCTCCTACAGCTCTATAGAAGGATACTGGTATTCTTCCCCCCAAAGCACCGATTTCTGTCTTGGCACCACCCCATCCACAGGATAGCAGAGACCCAGAGACTCAGGGAGCCCCACTCTTCAGAGACCTCCACAAAATACCCTTCTGAGGAGGCTCCTCAAAAGAGAACATGCAAGAGGAAGCATATTGACTGCCCTGATGAGTCTATCACCTCTGACAGTGACCTTGAGGAGTCAGAATGGTCCCCCACGGTCATCCTCTGAAGATATCTACTTTGCAGATATCCTGGTGATCCTGAAGCAGAGAGGTGGCTGGAAATCCATCTCCTCTTCTGATGAGGAGTCTGTGTACCTGAAAGCTTTTGGGTCTCATCCTTCAGCCTCCTGGGTGTCTTTGCCTTTCAATGAACTTCTGGATTTGGTTAGTCGAAAGGCATGGTAGTCACCAGATACTATGGAACCAGTCCCTCGGAGGCCAAATAAGTTCTTGTCAGCACCTGCGGAAAAATAATTCCTCATGAAAGGTGTCCCTGTAGATGCTATGGTGGTGGCAGCAGCTACCAAGAAGGAACTATCTGAAACATCCTCTTCTGTCCATCTACCGAACAAGGACTCCCGGACGATGGACAGATATGGAAAGCGTATTTTTTTTGTCTGTGACATTTTCCCTTAGATCGCTGAACTATCTTTCGCACTTTATGAGGCTACAGAGATCTCCTGAAGGAGTTAGGAGATACTCTCCAAGGTTCATTGGCTGCGGGGGTGTTGTTGGAGGTTACTTTCCCGTTATCTACCTTAAATTCCATTGTTAACTCCTCCATGAAACTGATATCCTATGCTGCAGATGGAGCGAGCAGGACAGCGGGTTCCGGAGTTTCCCTGAGGAGGCACTCCTGGATTCGCTTATGTAAATTTGTGGAGCCTTTCAAGTCTACCTTCACCAATGCCCCTTTTGATGGTTCCTCACTTTTTGGAATCAAAGTCAAGGACACACTCACCAGATGTGAGCAGGAAGGGAAAACTCTCTCTGCCATTTGGGTACATTTTTCTGTTCCTTCAAGACCATATCCTAAAGGTCAGAAGAGTGGAAAAATGTGATTCAGAAGATCCCAGGTAGTTTTTCAACATGCACGAGGTGAATCCTTCCCCAGGGTCAGAGAGGGAGGCAATAATGGTAAATGCTGTCCTAGAGGCAGAGGGGGTCCGAAAACCAGGGTGACCGTGATTCTTTTTGTGGCCAGCCCTACTAGCGCTCCTGAAAGGAGGCCCGTCTGCTCTACTATGGAGGCAGTCGGGGGGGTGCTTTTTCTGTACCCAGAAGCCTGGCGAGATATCACAAGAAACTAGTGGGTACAAAGTATAATATCCAGAGGCTGTTATATTCCTTTTTGCCATCCTGCCCCACAGATCAGAACAATCCCGGATGTTCCACCCAGTCAGAGGGAACAAGCAACTGTAGAAATTCAAAAGTTGCTAGACAAAAGAGCCATTCAAGAAGTCCTCACAGACCAAATAGGATTCAGAACTTGCTCAAGATTCCTTTTAGTTCCGAAAAGAACAGGGGACTGGAGAACCATTTTGGATCTCAGCAAGCTGAATGAATCTGTGAAGGAGTCCAAATGGTGACACTGCAGTTGATTTTTCCTTTTTTTGGGAAAGACAATTGGATGTGCTCTGTAGACCTCCAAGAGGTGCACTGCCACATAAAAATGGACAGAGCATTAAGGAGTCACTTACACTTCCAGCTGGGAGCTACTCATTACCAGTTTCGAGCTCTGCACTTTGGTCTCACTATAGCCCCCAGAGTGTTCACCAAATGCATGGCCGTAGTCACGGCTCACTTGAGACATCTGGGATTCTAAGTGTTTCCATACCTACATGACTGGCTCCTTACTGACTGCCACCACCAAGCATCTACTTCAACAGGCGAGGGACACCACTCTTCAAACTTGCTCCCAGTTAGGGATTACAGTCAATTTACTAAAATCTGCCTTGTTGCCCAGTCAACATGTTACATTCATAGGCGCAGATCTAGACATGGTCTCCATGGTGGCATGACTTCCACAGGTCAAGGGTTTCTGTTCTCAGACAGCAGTCAACTTCTTACCCAGAAACAAGGCAAAGACAGTTTTGAAATTCCTAGAGACTAAGGCTTCAACGATCACCTTAGGTCCCCTAGCCAGAATGCTTATGAGAATTCTTCAATGACTTCTATTTGCTCAATGGTCATTACAGGAACTTCACATGTTTCATCTAGTCAGAATCACATATTCATGCAAGAGAGGTGATCTATAGTGGTTTCAGTCTGACCAGGTGACCATAGACAACACTTTGTCCCACAACTACGACCTGTAGCTATGGTGACCATGGATGCCTCACAGGTAGGGGGGGGCATTGTCTGGGAAGGACTGTCCAAGGCACATGGCAAGAAAATGAGGCCCATCTGCACATCAGTGTCCTAGAGATGAGAGTAGTGCTCTTAGCATTGCAGGCACTTAGGACCGTCTTCCACTAGGTGCGATTGCATTCCAGTTAGACAACATGTCTGTGGTCAGGTACATAAATGAGGAACCAGGTCATGCCCCCTTTGTCGAGAGGTGTTGAGAGTATGGCAATGAGCAATTTCCTCCTAACGCTTTCTGATAGCAACGCACATCCCGGGGAAATCCAACGTGATAACAGACTAGCTCAGCAGGGTGATTTTAATGCCTCTGAACTAAAACATAGAGGAAGAGATCTTCCGAAAATGGGGCCAGTCTTGCTGCAATCTTTTTGCCACTCCCATGAATGCCAAATGCAGCAGCTACTTTGCCCTAATCCTCCCTTTGGGGGAGACACCAAGAGACGCACACGTCCACGATTGGCCCTCGGGACTTCTGTATCCTTTTCCCTCGTTTTCCCTTATACCCAAAGTCATCCAGAAAGCGAAGATCTTGTGAAACAGGCTGTCTCTCATTGTCCCATACTGGCCTTGTCAGATTTGCTTCCTTTTCTTTGGCCTCAACTACAGGTGAAGCCCTGGGTTATGGACCCATTTCCAGACCTTCTGACTCATATGTTTGGAACTCTTCATCCTGTTCTCCAAACCCTCAAATTGACAGGATGGCTGCTCCACTTCCAAAATTAGTCAGGCTTCAAGACTTCACACCAGCAGTAAAACACATTTTGGTATCCTCTCACAAGGCTTTGACCAGAAAGTTGTATGCTAGTAAATGGAAGAGGTTCTCCAACTGGGCACAAGGGAAAAACGTTGACCCTTTCTCTGCCCTGATCAGTTCAGTGTTGGAATTTCTTCTGGAACTTTTTCAGCAAGGCTCCACGACAGCTACAGTTAGAGTCCAACTAGTGGCAATATCTAATTTCCACATTAGTGAATATACTCCTAACCTGATGTCACACAAATTGTGCAAAGCGTTTCTAAAAGGCACTTGTTTATTGAGACCTCCCATTAAAGAACCTCTTCCTCCATGGGATTTGAATTTTGTTCTCTCACACCTAACTTTACCTCCTTTCAAGCCCTCATCATCTTGTGTTCTCAAATTTCTTTCTTGGAAAACTATTCCTCTGGTAGCCATTACATCTGCAAGAAGAGCCTCAGAGTTACAAGCTCTAGCTATCAAGCCACCTTACCTGTTTTTCCATAGAGATGGTATCCCTACGTACTAACCCGTACTTCATGCCAAAAGTTTGTTCCCAAACCAGTCTAAATCAATCCATTGAGCTTCCAGTGTTTTTCCCCAGTCATAGCAACAAGGCAGAGTACAAACTTCACCAACTGGATGTACACATACAACTTAGGCTTTAAATACACAGAACTAAAGATTTCAGATAAACAGATCAATTGTTTGTTTCTTTCTGTGAAGCAAAACAGAGCATGCCAGTTTCAAATGTTACACTTTCAAATTGGCTCTCAAATTACATTACCTTTATATACTCCTCAAATGACAAGAACTTGCCATTCAAGGTTAAGGGCCACTCGACCAGAGCTTTAGCTACATCGTCTGCTTACCTGGCCAGATTATCAGTGGACAGTATTTGTGCTGCTGCTACATGGGCAACTACTCATAAATGTATTACTCATTACAACGTGGATTTGGCCTCCAGGGACAAGGCCTCCTTTGGTTCCACTGTGCTCAATGTTGCACTTCTATGAGCCACTCAGGGAAAAGGTGTGAGGGACACTGTCCCATTCAGTAAGAATGAAGGCGAGCTAGGGCAACATAACATAAAGAAGTTATGTACTTACCATAATGTTCCATGTTTGTTGTCCATCTCACCATTCATTCTTATGAACCTTTAATTATTTTCCCTTCACTTGTCTCTATTGGAACTCCTCTAGCAATTAACTTAAGTGCTACTACTTTCCTTTGTCCCAGATATTCTGCTGAATAACCATATTGAAATCCTTTCTTTATGAAAATCACATGTTCAGTTCTTTCCAAAAGTGTCACCTGCAGCATAGCTTTTTGCACTCTGCATACCTTAACATGAATTCACTGCTCTTTCTTTTTGTATATACCAGAGAGACCATTCATGTTCAAAGATAATATGGAAAGTGTTGCCATTATGATAAGAAACTGTTATTCTCACCTGTTATGTATTGCAGCTATTTTAAATGCCTAATTTAAGCCTTTCTGTTAACTGCATACCCTAATGTTTGAAAGTTGATATTTTATACAGTTATTTCTTGTCGTATCCATTTGAACCTATGTTGCATCTTACAGGACTTCTTGTTTTAATGAAAACTGTAAAAAAAAAAAACATACTTCCAGAACACCCTATAACCTATTAACTTAATACAAACATATACAAACTATGCACATCTTCAAGTAATGAAGTTTAACCCTTCTAAAAGGAACAATTATCCTAGTTTGACAGCTACACTCATAGACTTTAATTGACCTATAATTAAGGTTATCCATGCTAAGTCACAAATAAAACCTGTGTTTCTAGTTACACTAAGTGCTGTCTGTTTCTGTCTTATCTTCATTCCACTCCCATATGGGGAAAATAATTTGAATTCTTTCAGAAAACATCATCTTTTAGCTATTAAAAGAAAAAACAAATTCTATTTTTATTGCCCTCTGTTCAGTTTGTCTCCATGGAAACATAAGCAGGTACACAGTTACCTTCAGCTACATGCTTTTCATATTCTACTACGAACATTTATTTGTTAAAGAAAAACATTTCATTACAATGAGTCCTCTCTGATTTCTTGCTTTCACTTTAAAAAAATTGTTAGATCATCACAAGGGCCTTAATCCAGTCAGTCCCCTATGTAAAACTAAGAAAAAGCAAATCAGTTTTAATTGTATCATGATCAATATACATTTACAACCGTCCCTCACCTCAACAAATCAAGATTACAGCCTATTATCTTAAATGTGTTTCTGTCCAGGATTTATTCTCTTTTTACATTGCAGTGCTTACATTTCTTAAAATTAAACTAGAAGAAAAAAGAAGAAAAGGGGCACCTCTTTACTTTAGTATCCCTATAACAACACAAAATAACTAAAACGCATTACTGTATATAACATATTGTATATGTCACATTTTAGTTAGTTCTTCCTTTCCTCCTCTTCTCTCCTTTCCTTATGTTCTTCCAAACATTAATGTCATGAAGTAGGGTATATGCTTTGGAGTCCCCTACTAGTTTAACAAATTCAAAAAAATCCAATATTTTCAGGTTTTCTTGTTCAGCCAGTTTCACAAATGAGATCGATGTTTTGGAATCCCACTTTTATTCATTAATTTAAGAGTTACTGGTTTTCTTCCTGTTGTTGCACATTTCCCAACAACAGTCTCTGGTTCATTTCCAAGGTACTCCTGGTTCTGTTCAACTCCTGTGCTTTTCTCTGCCTCTCAAACATTTTCCTTTGCAACACTGGAAAATATCTCATAGGCAAAGTCTCTGTATGAGCTTTATCATTAGGAAAAACAAGAAGCAGAGTCCCATTCTGTTTGATAGCTCACTTTTTGTTTGACAAATTTTTATATTTCCTCCTTAGAATGTTCTGCATTAAAAAATTACTTTGGTGCTCCTGGAAAAATAATATTAGAGAAAGAGCTGGATGGATACAGCAGCTTAAATTTCACACCTACCTCTTCACATTCCCTGATTGGTGAAATAGTTATTCCTCTTCTGCCTATTGTACAGTGAATAATCATTTTCCATAAACACTCTACTGTCTCCAACTTTTAGTATTTTGTCTTCCTGCCACAGTTTTGTTAGAATCAACTCTTCCTGATAGTAGGATTGCATCTTCACCATTCGAGGTCCTGATTGCTTTCTCATCATTTATCAACTCCAGATGTGGAATACCAGTCCAGTACTTATATGTGCTTTCATAAAATTAATACAGTCTGATCCTTCCAGTTTCTCTTGTACTGCAGAAGATCTCAGGTTCTCCCCTATGTTCTCTAATTCTACCATTTTTTAAACATCTCTTCTTGAGCAGTCTCAAACTCTTCCAGGCTTTACTTCATTTTGACCTCTGTTTTTTTCAGTTTTTTCAGCTCATCTGAATATCTGTTTTTATCTCTTCTTTTTTTTTCCTTTTTTTTTCCCCCATATATTCCTCCCCTACTCCTTCCATTTAATTTCCATTTAGCATATATGTGTCTTCTTTGTCCTGTAGATTACTGGTGTGTACTGTAAACAAAAGCCTAAAGCAAAGCTGCTTTTTTGAACAGCTCAGGATTCTTCCCCAGATAGTGTTTCTCCCCACTTTTTGGTTGGTTTTTTTTTTTGTTCTCTTCTTTCTTTCTGGCATCCACGGCAGTCTTTGCTGGCATCCACTAGCACTAACTAAAAGTAACCAGAAAAACTGAAAAAACTGGATTCACTGTCTTTCTTTTAAGCTTTTAAGTCTGGGTGTTTTCTGTCTGGGGAGCATAATTAATAATCTCTCAAGCTAGTAAAATGCTCTTTTCTTCTGTATGCTTTTTGTTTTCTTTGAGTTCTTTCTTTTTTGGAGTCTTGAGTTGTTTTGATTTGAGTTTTTTTTTTATGTTGATTTTGATGTTGATTTTTGGGATTCTAAAAATCTTTAAAATTTTCTAAAAATTTAATTCTTTCAGAGACTGGGTCCATTGCTCAAATGCTAGACAGTATTTTAAATCCAATTGTTTTGTCAGGTAAAATCTTATTTAATTTTTAAAGGGCTTTTTAAATTTTTAAATCTCATTTGGCACTTTTTTGAAATCACTGGGCAGAAGCTTGCTTTTGGGGCTTAAGTTTGTTAATTTTAGTAAGTTAAGTAATTTGAGAGGAGTATTTTATTAGAGATTGTCAAATTTTAAAATATTTCTTTTCAAATTTATTTACACTATATATTAAACTAGATTTTTATTACTGACTTGATTGTATTCTCAATGCTACCACCAATGGAAAGGAATGGCAGTGGTGGTTCCAGCATTTGCAAGTCTCATGATGAGCTGACAGCAAGAAAATTGGTTATATTAACAAGGTTTTTTTAAATGTTTCATTTTACTAATGTTTATATGGACAGGACATTTAAATGAAATTGGCAACATTGGAAGGTTGTGCAACGGTTAAGCTGTTTACCTCACAAACACAAGGTACTGGGTTTGATTCTCATTAAAGAGAAATTGGCTAGGTTTAAAATGGCCCACAAGGGTGGCTGGCCTAGTAATTGCATATGGACCTACAAGCCATTAATACTATTACATTTTTTTTTATAAATTCATAAAATTAATAAAAAAAAACAATTTAGCTGTGAATGTTAACTAATTTCATTGTAGCATCTCTAGGAAACCAGCATTTTTCAATAATTACATTATAGTAGTAGGCATATCTAGTACATATTAAAAAAAACATTTTTAAGGAGTCAGTTCATCAGAGGTTCAAGAATGACATCAAAATATTCAGAATTTTTGTGCAAACATGAACATGTTAAATGTATTTTTATGTATAAAGGTTTTAGCCATGTGATTTTAGAAAAATTTATACAAGAAGTAAAACTGCACCGAACAGGTAAATTTGTGCTGATTTTAAAAAGTAAGTTTACAGTGTTTGGAAGATGAATGTTTGCATTGAGATTTTTCCTATAAGGGACTTATTCCTGTGGCATATAGCAATCCATATTTAAGTTTGGAGCTTTTTGACAGAGCATTCAAAGTGGAGAAAAGATGTACCAGTCAACCTACAGAAGTAGTGTATATGGCAAAGTGCACTTCATGTGCAGTGGGTTATGCATTTCAAACAAAGAGAACATTGAGTAAAAAGATACAACAATACATTTATGCTAATAAAAACAAAGCAATTATAAATGCCTTGTATAAATATTCCGTTAATTGTTGTGTCTTTAAAAAAAATTATTCTTTATTATAGATCATGCTGAAATGAACACAAGGGTAGGTGATTACAACAAAAGGATGGAAAAGAAAGAACTGTATTGGCAGTTGCTGCTAAATAATAAAAGAAATCTGGGTTAAACTAACACATTGATTTTAAATGCATTTTATAATGTATTTCTTTGTGAAAGTTAAGCTTGGATTTTGAAACGTTTGTTAATTTTTTAAAACATTTTTTAAAGAAGAGTTTGGTTGAAAGTTAAAAGCTGATATAAGGAAGCAACTAACATTATAGAGTAGACATAAGCACTGGACATTAAATTTTGAGTTGTTTTCAAACATGTTTTTTGGAGTTTCGTATTTCTACACATTACTGAGGTTACATTTTAGTCTGGCTGTTTTAGAACAGTGCACAGGATAAACTATTTGTTGGGACTAAATAGATTAATTCTTGTGTGTGGAATAGTGTTCAGACAAAACTATTTGAAGGAGTTGGTTGTTTTGTGGCGATCTACACTGTAATGGTATTTGTATTTAGTAAGTGAAGGAAGGGAGCGACTGGGGAGGGTTGTGAGTTGGAAATGACGGTAGATTGCTTTAATAAGAGCAGTTAAGCAGGTTTCAACACCTTTCCATGCAAATGATCAGTGCTCATTGGTAGACACAACACTGACACAGCTTCACAAACACAGTAGAGCTGTTTGTCTCAACTAGTTGTGGAGCAGTAGCTCAGGACATTGAACATTGACATGTATTGCAGCTTGAGCGAAACCCACTCATGGATGCAGAAGGCAAACTTAAAATTTTGGAGGAGAATAGTTCAGCTACTAAGTGAGCAGCCTGTATAGTGCTCAGTACAAACCTGTGCAGAAATACTAAATTTAAAACAAGTGCAAAGGGTTTAAAAAAAAGCTCTCAGAACTCCACAATCAGTAAGAATTATATTTTTAAAATACTTCCAAGTAATCAAAACACTTGAACTAACCTAGCCCCCTCTTTTCTCACTAAAGAAAAAAAAATGGATTTAATTATAAGTAGACCACTTAAACAGCAAAATACAGTGCAGTCATTAACTGGAATTTTTCATAGTAACCCTGTTATTACAGGATTTGAATGAAGACATTGATAGATAAAATAAATGAAACTGATAAAAAGAGAGAGCTTACTGATAACAAAAATAACTTGGATCAAATAAGAACTGCTAAAATAATTTAAAACTGATAAAAAGCAAAGAAAATCACTAGAAGCACTTTTCCAGTTTTGGCAAGGCCTGTAAACTAGCAGCAGGTTGGTTGGAAAGCCTGTAAACCAGCAGCAAATGGATTTCAAACACGTGCTAGAGATAAAAAAAAAAAGGCTCTTAGAACTCAACATAAAATAGCAATTACATTTGTAAACTGCTTCCAAGCAAAAAGTTTAAAGCACCTAACTTAATGAAGATAGTGGTAAACAAAATAACTTAAGCTAGTTGGACATTTCAGAAGAGAATAATCTTCTTACAGCTGTGTTTGCAAGGTCATCTGAATCCTCTGGTAGTATGATGGTGCCTCAGAAGCCTTGATTTCTTCACTGACCCCAAACGTATTAGAGCTAGTCGAGGGGTGGCTAAGTCAGATCCAACAGTCCTAGTAGACAAAGGGAATGCTCAGGGAGCAACTGACAGCTGTTGGGAGCCAAAAATGCAGCAAGAAAAAACAACCATTGGCTGTCAGACTCAGCTTCTGAAAAGCCAAATAATTAATATTGGCAGCAACATGGACTGCTGTCCACACATTTACAGAATATTACAAGCTTGGGCTCAGTCTGTGGATAGAACAATGTTTTATGTGACTACTACAGGGATCTAGTAACCCTTCACTTCTTGAGTCTGCACTTTTTACTTTTTAGGCACTACCTAATTTTGATTTACTGCTACAGTGGCCATTCTTGAAGTGAAATAGAACAGCTGCATGCCATAATCATCACAAGAGAAGATCATTTCGGAAAGGCCGGTTTAACATTAAAGTTATACACCCTCGTTCCCCTTTTATTTGCTTAGTGTTCATTATGTAGATTACAGTTTTTTTATTGTCAGTTACTGGTGTGAAATATTATAGTTATATATTTGACACAGGCATTCAAATAAGTTTGTCTCACTGATACACATCTTGCTAATGATGTATTTAGCCTTGCTGTTCATATAGGATCCTCATGTCATCTGCAACAATACTTTCACTGGCATGAGACTAGCATTAGCCTTCACAGGGAGGAAACATTTGTTTAAAGTGTCAGGGCCAGTGCAATACATTTGATGAGTAAATCCAAATATTATGATTTATTGCTAATAGGTTCATAGGTTGGTACTAGGCTATGGTACTAGGCTACTAGGGCATATACAAGCCTAGCCAATTCCCTGGATATTTCTTCCCACAATATTTGCTTCCCTGGACCCCTGTCTAGCAGGGCGACTGACATGTTCCCCGGGGTGAATTTCCTATCTCCCATCCAATTGTCAAGGTTTCTTTTGAAGAGGCACTCTGCTTGACACGTATGGGCAGTCTATTCCAGAGTCTGGGGAGTCAGGAACCTATCCTCCAGCATGTTTTGCCCATTGTGATGGCAAGGTTTAGATCCCTGGAGCGTATCTCTCTGAGGGATTGGGATTTCTTTAAGTGTAGCATGTCCAACAGCTCTGGGTTTGACATGGCCTTGTATGTTAAGCAGAGATCGCCTCTGAGTAGACGATATGCGACAGAGTATAGGCAAAGTTTTTTTAGATGGTCAGCATAGGGCATCTGCTTTAGGCCTGTGATTCTTTTAGTGAGGTATTTCTGCGGCCTTTCCAGTTGTTGCGGAAGTATCTCATTTTGTTTCTTTTTACACTTGCCTCTTAAATCACAGTTAGTTTCCTGCTATTATAATGTTCGTATTAATTACTACTTAGTCCAAAATTTGATGAAGTAAGATTTCCCTTTCTTTACAGTTAGCATAAGCATATAATGTTAAAATTCTATATACTTGTTCTTTCCATTTTAAAGCTACAGTGATTAACCTTTCCATTTTTGCTAAAGGTTCATCGAATATATTTACTGTATTTCTAAAGAATGCAGCAGTTCCAGAACATCTCTCATTTCCCAAATTCCAGATTCTTGCCTCCACATAGTTCCTCTATTTGTAATCTTTATTTTTAAAAAATCTTGTATCTTCTGTGTATTACACCATTCTAAAATCCCCGTTCTCCATACTATCTTCTTAATACTATTCACATTTATTGAAAGCACTCTAAAATTTTCATTTTCCCTTTTCCTTGCATTTATGGTTTCATATGTTCATAGCTAATTACTACATTAGCTTTCTTAATAAGTCATTATAAGCCTAGCCAGTTCCCTCCTAAAGGTGAGAATCAAACTTTGCAACTTATATTTGTGAGTCATTAGCTGTTTATTTTCTTTTTCATCCATTTTTTATTATTTTCTTTTGTACTTATCCCTTTAAGTTTTCTTTTTCTGTCTGTTACCAGTAGAATTCTTTTTTCTTTTACTACCTCCCAATTTATGTCTTCTTCATCACTTACTGTAGAGCCTTCTTCTTTGTCCTCTTTTGTTTTTCTCATCTATTTTTTCTTCTGTTTCTATTACTACTAAATTTTCTTTTATTATTTTCTTTGCTTTTTCCTTTTTCCTTATTTTCATTTTTTGCAATCTACCCATAAATGTCCAATTTTGTTACATTTATAGCATTTCAGTTCATATGTTTGCATCATGCCCCATTTACCCACAAATATAACAATATGAAGTTGTCCTATCTCCCCATTCTTACTGATGGGTTCAGAACTGATCCTCAGTTTTTTGCAGTTTAGTATTAAAAAAAAAAAAAAAAAAAAAACTACTTTAAGGATTTACATTATCAACCTGCGGTTTAGGCTTATGTGTGTGTGGTAAACCCATTTTTAGTTAAAGGGCTTTCCCTTTAGAATAATTACTGTGGTAAATTTCTAAGTGATTGCTTTGTTTACTGTGGATTTAAACCTCTTTTAGCTCTGTGTTTTCTTGAAAGAGCTGTTTAGCCCGTTTAAATTAGAGGGCTAGTTTCTTCTTGTGTGCATGGTTTTTTGGTTTTAGACTTGACTAATTATTAAAAAAAAAAAAATGTCAAAGCAGCCTAAAGAATCCAGAGTTGCGGGGTTTAAAAGGTGACCCAAGAGCTCACAGAAGATGTCCATTATGGACAGTCACACTGAGTGTGTCTATTGTTTGGGTGCCCTGCATTTACAAGAATCTTGCTCAATATATCATTCTTTCAGTTCGAGAGTCCTTCATGAATGAAAGAATAAGTTAATTCTTAAGGGCCTTCTCAAGTCTTCTTTTTCTGAAGCTCTGGAACAGGGTCAAAGCCATCAAATGGATCAACGTCTCCTTCACAGAAATCGGGCAAAGGCACAAAAAGACCATCACCGGCATCTTATGATGGCTCAAAGCCATCCAAAAAAGTCTCAAAAGTATCGGAGCCTGCTGAACTTCAGACCTTCCGCCTCGGCTCCATCTCTGTTGGAACCGATGGTGTTACAAATCAGGAGCCGCTCGCCAGTCTTGGAGCCAGTTTCTCCTGTGCTTAGGTCACCAATTCTCCAGTCTGTGGCATCTCCAGCTCCATCCTCTCATTCTTCCAGGAGTCTATCGGACTATGATATGGATCGTTTGTTGCAGAAACTGTTGAGGATACTGGCACTGGCTAAAATTTTGTCAGAACTGAGCCAATCAGGTTTAGAGCTGACCAGACGAATTCCTTTCACTTCATTTCCTCCTCTGACCCAAATTGTGGTCTCGGAGACAGAATGCGTGGAGCCGATAAGGACCCGTTGGAGCCGAGACCTACATTGGCATCTTCGGCTCCAACTGCTGCGACTACCTTAGTGCCATCTGAGGAGTCTAGAAGCCAACACTCTCCAGTCGAATCTGCGGGGGGGAGGGGGGGGGCAGTCGGACTGAATTTTTATTGGTTCTGACCTTGCCTGTCAGGGCCTCGGCTCGGGTGAGCTCAGCTCCTACCTCAGCCTTGGAGCCTTCTCCTGTGGTTCCAGGGCTATTTGCTGGCTCCTTGGAGCTGAAGGGTTCCTCATGTCATGGGAGGGGAGCTTTTGCAGCTATGAGGAGAGCATTGTCCCCACGGACATCTTCTCTGTTGGATCTGCCTCTTCCTCCCCCTAAGGCACCAGTATCTTTTTCCGGACAACCCATCACACAGCACAGAGACCCAAAGCCTCAGGAAGCCCCAGAGGGCAAACCACTCTCCTTGGGAACCTCTTTGGAAGTCCCATCCAAAGAGGCACCCCAAAAGAGACTATGTAAGAGGGAACATTTGGACTCCCATGAGGAGTCAATCACATCAGACACGGACCTTGATGAATCAGAAGGGTCCCCACAGTCGCCTTTTGAAGATGTCTCCTTTGCAGACATGCTGGAAGTCCATTATCTCTTCTGACGAGGACTCCATTTACCTGAAAGCTTTTGGGTCTCGACCTTCTGCCACTTGGGTGTCTTCGCCTTTTGATGAGCTAATGGAACTAGTTTCTTGAAAGGCATGGGAGTCTTCGGACACAGTGGAACCTGTCCCTAGGAGACCAAACAAATTTATAACATCCCCCAGAAGACAAAACATTTTTAACTAAAGGTGTTCCCATAGATGCTATGGTGGTGGTGGCAGCCACCAAGGAGGAGTTATCTGAAACATCCACATCTGTCCATCCCCTGAACAGAGAGTCATGTACGATGGACAGATACGGTAAGTGCATGTTCTCTTCAGCGACCTTTACTCTATGATCCCTGAATTACCTTACTCATTTCACCAAGTTAGAGAGAGATCTCCTAAAAGAGCTTGGAGACCCTCTACAGGGTTCTGTAGCTGCGGGAGTGTCAGATAAAGTCACTTCCCAGCTCTCCACCCTCAATTCTGTAGTTAACTCATCCATAAGGCTTATTTCCTATGCAGCCCATGGAGCGAGTAGGTCAGCGGGTTCAGGAATTGCCCTTAGGAGACATTCCTGGATGCTCTTGTGTTCATTTGCTGAAACCTTCAAGTCATCCTTCACGTCACTTTTCTGTCCTAAAGTCATAGAAACAGTGACCAGGTGTGAACAGGAAGGAAAGACTCTCTCTGCCATAGGAGTATGTTTTTCCACTCCTTTTAGACCCTATCCCAAATGCCAAAGGGGAGGAAAAATGTGGTTTCAAAAATCCCAGAGAACCTTTCAAGACACATGTGGGTGAACCCTCCTCCAGGGGCAGAGGTGGAGAGAGTAATGGAAGACACCGACCACACGACGGGGGGGGGGGGGGGTGTGGCTGCAAAATCAGGGCAACCGAGAATCTTTCTTCAGTAAGACCTTTCAGCGTTCCTTAAAGGAGACCGCCTGTCCCCCTCTGGAGGCAGTCGGGGGTCACTTAACCTTGTACCCAGACGCCTGGCCAAAAATAACAAAAGACAAGTGGGTACAAATGATCATATCCAAAGGTTATTCTTTTTCCATCTCACCCCCCCCCCCCACACACACACACACTAATGAAAAGTATTCTGGATGTTCCACCTACTCACAGGAACGAAGCAACCATAGAAATTCAAAAGTTGCTAGTAAAAAGTCATCCAGCCGGTCCCCGCAGACCAGATAGGATCCGGAACTTACTCAAGGTTCTTTTTATTACCAAAGAAGGCAGGGGACTGGAGACCCATACTGGATCTCAGCAGGTTAAACAAATCTGTAAAAAAGACAAAGTTCCAGATGGTCACACTGCAGTCGATACTCCCTTTTTTGGGAAAAGACAATTGGATATGCTACGTAGACCTCCAGGATGCATACTACCACATAAAAATAGACAGACCATCCAGGAGTTACCTGCGCTTTCGGCTGTGAGCCAGTCATTACCAATTACAGGCCCTGCCTTTTGGTGTCACTACAACCCCCAGGGTTTTCATCAAATGCATGGCAGTGGTTACAGCTCACCTGAGGCATTTTGGATTTCGGGTATTTCCATATCTTGACGACTGGCTCCTAACCGCCACCACCAAGTATCCACTTTCACAAGCAAGAGACACCACTTTGAATGCCTGTACTCAGTTGGGAATTTCAATAAACTATGAAAAATCTGCCTTATTGCCATCTCAACATATCGTCTTTATAGGCACAGAGTTGGACACGGTTTCAATGATTGTAAAACTTCCACCAGACAGGATACAAACCCTACGAGCACAGGTTCAAGACCTCCTCTCAAAAACAAAGGTCCAGGAGAGGACAGTTCTCAAGGTACTAAATACTATGGAGGCAGCAATCACTATGATCCCCTTAGCATGAATGCACATGAGAATCTTACAGTGGCTCCTATTCACCCAGTGGTCCATGCAGCAACTTCCGATGTTGCAGGAGAGACCTACTTTGGTGGCTATAGTCAGATCAAGTGACCTTAGGTCGTCCTTTCATTCTTCCATTCCCCTAGCCTCCGTGACCACAGATGCCTCCCAGATAGGGTGGGAGGACATTATCAGGGAATGACAGACCAAGGCACATGGCAGGATTACAAGCCCCATTTTGCATATCAGTGTCCTGGAAATGAGAGCAGCGCTTCTGGCACTGCAGGCATTTCTCTCTCACTGGGAACTGTTGCAGTCCAGACAGACAATTTGTCAGTGGTTTGGTACATAAACGAGGAACCATATCTTTACCCCCTTTGTCCAGAGGGCCTGAGAGTATGGCAGTGGGCAACATCCTCCTAACGCTTTTTGATAGCAATGCACATCCCAGGGAGAGCCAACGTGATAGCAGACAAACTCAGCAGAGCAATTCTAATGCCTCATGAGTGGTCCCTGAAACAAGAAGTAGCGGAAATGATTTTTCAGAAATGAGGCTAACCTTGCTGCGACCTCTTTGCCACATACATGAACACAAAATGCAGCAACTACTTTGCCTTAATCCCCCTCCAGGGGAATTACCAAGGGATGCATTTGTACATGATTGGCCCCTAGGTCTCCCCAACACCTTCCCTCCTTTCCCATTGATACCCAAAGTTCTTCAGAACGCCAGTGCTTTGGGAAGGACATTAATTCTAATAGTTCCTTACTGGCCTCATCAAATTTGGTTCCCCTTCCTACGGCCTCACCTTCAGGAAGAGCCTTGGATTCTGGACCCAGTTCAAGATCTTCTGATCCATTCATCTGGAACTCTTCATCCCATCCCTTCATACCTTCAAACTGACAGTTGGTTACAAAACCTTTCATCTGCAGCGCAACATCCTGATTTCTTCTCACAAGTCATCTACCAGAAGATTATACCTCAGCAAATGGAAAAGGTTTTCAGTCTGGGCTCTACAGAATCGCATTGATCCTTAGCACCTATATCTGGCTGCCATCCTAGAGTTCTTAATAAAACTGTTTAATGAAGGGGCAGCTGCAGCTACTATTCGAGTATAATTAGCAGCAATCTCAAATTTTCATTTTGGGAATGAAAGGCTAAATATTATGTCCCATAGGCTATCTAAGGCCTTTCAGAGAGGCACTAATCTTTTAAGACTGCCTGTCAGACCTCCGCTTCCCCGTGGAACCTGATTTTGGTACTGTCGAGATTAATCTTTCCTCCCTTTGAACCATCAGATTCATGTGATATAAAGTTCTTAACATGGAAGACCATTTTCCTGGTGGCATTTACATTGGCCAGGAGAGTTTTGGAGTTACAAGCCTTATCTATAAAACCACCATATTTGTTGTTCCACAATGACAGGGTGTCACTCTGAACAAATCCAACTTTTCTACCAAAAGTATGTTCATATTCTAATTTGAACCAGTCTATAGAATTGCCGGTTTTCTTTCCCAAGTATGCAGTAAGGCAGACTATATGCTTCACCAACTTGATGTGCACAGACAATTGTATTTTTATCTACACAGGACAAAATAATTTAGAAAAACTGACCAACTGTTTATATCCTTTTCAGATTGCAAAAAAGGCTTGCCTGTAACAAAAACTACTCTACCAAAGTGGCTATCAGACTGCATTTCATTCACTCATAACTCAGTAAATTAACAGCTACCAGACAAGGTAAAATCTCACTCTACCAGAGCTGTTTTTACCTCCTCTGCATTTAGTGCTAAACTACTAGTAGATAGCATCTGTGCAGCAGCTACCTGGGCAAGACCCCATAACTTTATCACTTATTACAAAGTAGATTTGGCCTCAAGGGACAGGGCCTCCTTTGGGTCCACTGTGGTGGAGAATATACTTCCATGAGCCACCCAAGAAAGATGGTGCTAGGGACGCTGTCCCATCAGTAAGAATGAAGGAGAGATAGGACAACTTCACATAAAGTTATATACCTACCATAATGTTCCATGTGAGTTGTCCATCTCTCCTTCATTCTTACATCCCACTCTCCACCCCCTTCCTTGGCTACTGGAGGAATGAGACGTCACAAATTGGCACTTCATGGTCTTTGACCCTTTTTCTCTTGGCTTATCAGCTTATGACAAGTCCTGTTTTTTTCTCTGTGCAGGAGTATGTGATTACATGCTAGAATTTTTCTATCAGAAAACAAGATCTGGGGAGTGCCCTACAGCATCATGGGATAGGGAGTGAGCCATGAGCTAGCTGAAGACCTCGAGCTTCAGTAAATGGCCAAGTCAGAACTGAGGAGTGGTTCCGAACCCATCAGTAAGAATGAAGGAGAGATGGACAACTCACATGAAACATTATGGTATGTACATAAGTTATTTTTTTCTTTTGTTGGTTACTTGTCAAATGTCCTCCTTTTCCACAAAAAAAGTGCTTTGGATTGTCCCCAGTATTTTATGACTCCCCTGTTCCCTCATTTATCATGCTTGGTATATGTATAATGTTTCTTTTTCTATTACTCAGTAATACAATTCAACCTACAAGTCCATAAACTCATTTTGTCATAAACTTTTGTAATGTCCATTACTTTTTTAAAAAAGGTTTTCAGTTGTCTTTTCAAAGTCTGTCTTTCTACCTGTGTTTAAATTGTACATGATTTTTTTTGTTTCCCTGTTAAATGCATTTGCCACATACAGATTACATGGGATTTCATATTCTCGAGAAACATTTTCCATTGAGAAAACAGTCTCAAATATAATGTGACAAAACTCTCTGTTAATAAGAATAAATGCTGTTACCTCCTGTGCTTTTACACCCGAAGGAGTTATTAAATTGAGGCTGGTCAGTTGTGATTTAATGGTTGTATTTAAGGAGGGACTTTTACATTTTGTATTATCTGATGGAGTCTTTTTATTTTTAAGACAAAAGCACTTATTCCATAAATAAAAGTTTATAGCAGCATTTGAGTTGCTTAAAGCATTCTGTTATTATTTTTATCAGTTTGTTTGGTGGTCGAGTTGGATTTAACAGCTATTAAATTGTCTCACACGTCATACCTGTTCACTTCTTTACTTTGAATCCATACCATGCACTTGGCATTTCTTATTTTCCTCTGCCTTCTTTTCTGCTACTCAGCTTTTGTCTTCTTTTACTTTCTCTGCATATGTTTATTTTTTTTCAGTCTCACCACTATATTTCAGGATTGTATCTGTATCTTCCTTTTGTATTTTGTACATAATGTCCAAAAACGTCTTCATTTTCTGGGTCACTCTACACCACCATTTCCTTAAATAATCATCTTGCAACCCTCTTGATTGGAGAGTTGTAATTATATATCCACCATTTGCTGATTCATCTTCATCAGATTTCTTTGAAACATTCCCTCAAAATCCTGCACACATTCTCTGGTCTTGATATTTGCTTTTCCCTCCATTTCTTTCACCAGTCCATCATCTCCTTCTCTCTGCATCTGCCTCTTGTGTTTCTCCAAGCTGCCTCTGCACCTGGAATGGAAACTGGAAATGCTCCTCGAAAATAGGTCCCACTTGCAACAGTGATGAGTAGGAGAAGTTCCTTGATGTCCTGGTTCAATTTCTGCTATTGGGTCTCCCTGAAAAGATACTTCTAGCCTAGTGGGTCTAAATAGACCAACAAAATAGGTAGATTGATAGAGAGATACAAATTTGTTCCCTCAAAATCATTTCCCTGTTCAGTGTATTTTGAAATTTCAAAACTACATTCAGAGGGGTCAAGGGACTGAACTAAATCCCATGCTAAGCCTAAGTAATTATTCCTGTCGAAAATAACTGAGACAATAGAAAATAAATGTTTAATTTTTCTGTTTCTTTTTGACAGGAATTTCCATAGAAGCAGATGACCCCTTTCAGTCACATCAGCAGGAAACAGGCATTCCGTTTCACATAAATAAAGAGGCATTTCGTGCTCCTTTCTCTGAGACTTGTTTATCTTTGCAGTGTCTTTTTCAAAGCATCATTTTATTTATTTATTTTTTTTTTACATTTGTTTACCGGGAAAGTCCGACTGGGTAAAAACCCTTTTTCAGAAGAGGTCCTTAGAGAAAAGCTCCACATAGAATCAAACAAAACAATATATGAAGGACTAAATTGGAGCTTTTCTCCTTGCGTCTCCACTGAAAATGAGCCCCTGGCTCAGTTGGACTAACCCAGTTAACAAATGACAATAAATAAAATAAATAAATAAATAAATGTTATTTGTACATATCCACAGGATAAGGGTTATGTGGCAGACAGGCTGGGTAGGACAAGGACAGACCCTAAATTTCACATTTGGGTAAAGGATGTACTACACTGGCTGAGATTCCAAGGAAATTATTTATTATTATTTATTTATTAACATTTGTTGACTGGGAAAGTCCACTGGGCTTGAGACACATTTTCAGTGGAGGCTCGGGGAGAAAAGCTCCAAGTTACATGAAAATCATAACATGAATTTGTAAGGAAACAAAATTATAATTATAAAGCAAGTGAAGTGATACAGAAAATTATCTAAACAGCAAATATGTTGCAAAAAGGTGCAATACAGTAACAATGGAACATTAGCATGTAGGAAAATGATACAGTTAGAAATATTTAACAATACAGCTAATTTTTTTTTGAGGGGGGGAGTAGGAAAAGGGAAGGATAGAATTAGAGAGCTAAACTTAAAGGTAAATCAGATATAGTTAGAATCTTATAGCTAGGTAGTGGGAATAAGGAGATTATAGGTGGCATATATTTAATGGTAGTATTAAAAGTAGAAAGTGACAGAGAAGATGTGTTAAGATGATTGTACTAATGTGTGGGCTATGATGCTCAGGATTAGGGATAACTCGTATGGTGTAACAGCATAACATATACATAAGTATATTTGCTATGTGAAACCGTTTTGCTAGATTAAGGAGGCTGTGGATATGTATTGCATGTGCAGTTGGGATTATCAGTGAGATGTTGTTTTAGTTTTCTTTTAAAGGAGATTATGTTGTCTAATTCTGTAACTGATAATGGGAAGGTGTTCCACAGCTTAGTTATGGAATGGGAATAGAGGCAGCTACCTGCTCTTTTACTATGTACAAAAGCATTATCTGACTGCTTCCCACAGGATTGTTTTCTTGGGGTGTCTCCTGGATTCCTTAGTTCAAAGAACTTTTCTTCCACAGGAAAAAATAGATATGTGTTAAGACATTTTCCTGAGATTTCCAACTCAGCAGTCTTATCTCAGGAAGGGAATTCCTAAGGATTCTGGGCTTCATGGCATCTATTATACTCTAGATACCTCTTGCAAAACTCCACATGAGAAAAATCCAGTTGTAACTGAAATCCCTTTTGTGTCAGACTCAACATCTCCTAACTTTTCAAATTCCAGTTTTGGTATTTGTGAAAATGGAGATTTCTTGGTAGAGACACCACATTTCTCAAAATCCAGGTCTTACATTTTGTCTTCCTGCTGCAACACAGTTGGTCACAGCAGGTGCCACAGACTTTTCTTGTGGAGCAGCGTCTGTGTTGATAAAAGTGCAGGATCTTTGGGGGGAGGAAAGACCAAAGCACATAAACACAAAACAAAATGTTTGCTCTTATAAATGCTGTCCACTGTCTCAACTATCTGTGATCTCTGGGACCTCTTCAAGTGTTTACAAGCAACACCATAGTGATGTGGCACATAAACAAGCGAGGGGAAGCTTGATCTTTGTGGGTGTTCAGATTTGCCCGGGATGTAGCTTTTCAGCACAATTTTACTCTAATGGCATCTTACATATTGTCAGAGCAAAATTGTGTGGCAGACAGTGTGAGCAAGACAAGGACAGATACCCATGAATGGAAATTGAATTGGGGGGGGGGGGTCTTCCGGCAATTAAACGGATGTAGGAAGTACTTCAAATAGATCTAGATGACAAAATTCTATTCCAGGTAAATATGCAATAAGACCTGGGAGACTTACTTTTTCTTGTCCATTGCAAAGAATGTTCCAGTATGCTTTTACCACCGTTTCCTCTAATATCCTGGGTCATTCTGTAGATTCAGAAGGGCATTCTGCTAACATCATTGTGGTGACTCCCTTCTGGCCCAGACAACAGTGGGTCTCATTTCTTTTAGAAATGAGCAAGGGTAATTATCATAAGCTCCTCACAGACCAGATTTACTTACACAAAACCAAGGGTGTTTGGTACATGCCGACCCAAAAAAACTGCAACTGATGTCTGGATGATAGAACTTTAATACCTTTTAGGCATCTGTTTTCTGAGGATGTGCAGCAGGTATTAATAGAGACAAGAAAGCCTCCTACTTGAAAGTCATATAGTAGCAAATGGAAAAAAAAAGCTTTCATTCATGGCTATTATTTCTGTGTTGTTTTTTTTTTTTGTGTGTGTGAATTACTATCCAATGGCCTATCTTATTCCTCAATAAAAGTTTCCTTGCCAGCCATTTCAACATGTCTGTCCATGGATATTTCAAAATGGTTGTCTCATATTACTAATTTTTGTTATTCCCACCACAACAAAACTATTCTAGGCAGGCTTAAATCTTCCTCTACAAGGGCCTTGGCTTCATGGGTAGCATTTTGGAATGGACTGGGTGCTAGAAATATTCTAGAAGTGGCAACTTGGTCCACTGTGCACACTCTTACAAGGCACTGTAAACTAGACTCCTTCTGCTGGTTTAGGACATACTTTGCTAGGGCCATTCACTTGGGGTTCATGGATCCTTCCTCTTCCCAGTCAGTTTAATCTATGGTATACCCATACACGTAAGGCTAGTTCAGCAGTGATCAAATGAAGAACATAGTTCAGTTATGCAAGTAAACTTACTATAACAGTAGACGTTTGAATGATCATTGCTGCAGTAGCCGCTCCCTTACTCGACCCTCCTTATTTATGTTTTTATGCCATGGTGTGAACCTTTTTTATTTTCATGGCATTATTCTCTTAGGGCTTTAATCTCACTCCTGTTGGCATGCAAGCTCTGAAGAACATTGCACCCAAACATGTCTTTTACTTAGCTCATGTCATGCTGATTAACTGGTTGCGTGCAGGGTATCCTGAAAGCTTTAGAAACTGGCCAGCTGTTGAATCCCTGCAGCAGTGATCATTCAAGCATCAACTGTTATGGTAAGTTTACTTACACAACTGTACTTTTTCTGCTTTACCCTTTTGGTTATCCGTTTTTTCAAGGGTGTTCACAAAGTGGCCTGACTCTAGTGATGGCCTATTGCAAATTGCAAAGTTCAAATTTCTCCTTATTTAGATGTCCTGCTTGACTTTGTGGAGTCTTTTTTCAAAGTGTCAGGAATCTCTCACCTGGCAAGAGATCTCCTTCTCCAGTTAAGATTTCTGAAGGGCATTCAAGTCTTATTTGACTCCTCCTTACAGTATTTTCCTGGGTTGTCGCCTTGATACCTCAGTTCAAAATGCTTTTCTTCCACAGGGAAATGTAGCTATAGAGCTAGATTACTCCTAAGTTTTTCCTTGTAATCCAAGACTTCATCAGTGAATTTCTAAGGATACAAGGATTCATAGCATCCATGATTCTCATGACTGTTTAGCTAGATTCCACATGTGAAAGATTCAGTCATACCTAAAATTAGTATGGTCCAAAAATCAGCGTCCCCTCACTTTCCAGCTTCCGGTTTTTTTTTGGATTTGTAAAAGGGAACTGCTTAGATGAAGGGACCAGTTATATCTGAAGCCAGGTATTTTCCTTTCTAGCTCCAGCACAGTCTGTAACTGCAGATGTGTCAGACTTCACTTGGGGAGTAAAAGCACAGTGCCTTTGATACAAAAAAGACAGACTAAAACATGAAAACATAAAGGGAATGTTGGCTGTCATAAGTGCTCTCAGCTGTTTCAATCAACACCATAGGGATGTGGTTCATAAACGGAGATCTAGATCTTACCCTCTGTGCAAACTAGCCATGCCAACCTGGGATATAAGCAATTCAGCACAGTCTCACTTAACAGACTTCTTGCATCCCATCAGAGAAAAATCTTTTGGTAGATAAGCTTAGCAGGTCCAGGACAGACACTGATGGAAATTGAATCAGGGGATTTTCCAGAATTACGTCATGTATATTTTTTCACCCCCATTCAAAACAAACTACAGATAAAATTATACTCCATGATTCCTTGCAAAAAGGAATGGAAACCTGATGCATTTTTCATTTCCTTGGACAGGAATGTTCCTGTATGGCTTTCCACTGATAGCCAAGGTCATTCTAAAGATTCAGAAGGACTCTTCATAGATCATTGTGGTGATTCCCTTTTGGCCCAGGCAACAGTGGTTCTGCCTTCTTCTGGAAATGGCCAAGGGCATTTACTACAAGCGTCATCATAGACTGGACCAACTCTCACAAGAGAAGGGTTTGTTTGATAAACAAGCATCTTGAAACAACTTCAGCTGCCTGCCTGGATAATCAAGTTTTGATACCTTTTAGGCATATATATTTCTGAGGATGTGCAGCAGGTATTAATGCAGGCAAAGAAACCTGGTTCTAGGAACCATACATTAATAAATGGAAGATTTTCTTGTTGCTGCCAAGATAAGAAGCAGACACTTTCAAGGCTTGTATGTCTGTGGTTCTACAATATTTGTATGAGTTATTGTCCTCTGGCCTTTGTTACAGCTCTATCAGAGTTCATTCTGTAGGCATTTCAGCATGTCTGCCCCTGGATCCTTCCCTTTCAATGCATTCCCATGTTAAAATGTTTTGAAAGGAGGTTTGCATACCTATCCACCAAGAAAATAGGTGGATCCTTCTCGGGATCTTAACTTTCTGTTGGAAAATTTAATTCTTGAGTCGTTTGAACCAGGCTGATATGAGGTTCATAACATGGAAAACCATGTTGTTGATTGCTCTGTTTTCTGTAAGAAGAGTATTTGAGTTGCAAGTTCTTATGGAAGGTTAAGCTTATCTTGTTCTCCACAAATATGGGGTTGCTTTGAGAAGTAATGCTTCATTTTTGTTTACTTTAAACCAAGCTAACCAATTCCCTGTTTTTTTCCAGAATCTAAAATGAAATGTGTGTTAATTCTCAGCAAAATGTATTTTCATTATCTAAAGATACAACAGTCCGTGGTTTTCTATCAAACAATCTCCAGTTTATTTTATTTAACTGGGTTGGTGGGCAGGTGATGAGATATTGTACATTAAATGCGATGGGTGACAGTTATGATAGGCTAACAGTTATACAGGATAGTAATGCATTATGACTAGCTGAAGAAGATAAGGTTTATACAAGCCTAACTGAAAATTTTAAAATATTTTCCACCTGTTATGAAATAATCTTTCAAACTTAATGAGCATATGTTAAGAGAAAAGAGCTTACTTTTATGATTTATGTGTAAAGGATGTTGAGGGACTGTCAGTTGGAGATTTAAGTTAGAGAAAATAAAATTAATACATTTCCATTAAATAAAGCACTAGATCAAGATCGTTTACCAAATTAATTTTATAAAATCTTTACTAATAGGCTAGTCCCTTTTTGGTGCGACATTTTCTACTATATGACAATATATGGTTGGTGTTCAAACTCATTTTGCTGTAGATAAAATTGTATTACTTCCTAAACCGAATGAAGACCCCACTCAAAAAGTACAGCTTTGTGCCTGACAGAAGTTTAAATATAGTTGATCTTGTACTCTAAGCTATTATATTCAGAAAAGCACAACATAGATTGCAGCCCAGCCTTTTGCTTGGTTGATGGCTGCAAGGCTTTTATAAATGGACATGGAATGTGTCTGTATGCTGTTAGAAAATCTTAATCTGCCCAGGGGGGCATGGCCAAGATGGTGAAGAATAAACAGCACTGTTTTTTAGCTCTGCTTCATTTTAACATCTCTGATAGGATTTTTACTAAAAAACTCAAATACATTTTGAAACTTGATGGATTTATAGTGGAACATCTGCTGAAAGATTCTTTACAAAAAAAAAAAGTTTGAAACTGTCTTAACTGCTTTTTCCTGTCAAGAACACTAGAAAAAATGAACCGTCTCAGAATAAGCCATTTTAAGCCCAGAGTACACGACAGTAGTATGAAAAAGACATGCAGGCTATACTAAGTAACATCAGTGAGTATCTGCAAAGATAAATAAATTAGAAAGCAAAGTGGACAATTTTTAAGAGGAATGTAAAAAAACAAGTTGAAGTGGTGAGTGAATCTCTTAAACAGTCATCACAAATCTCAAGTATAAAGAGGCAGTTTCTGATTTTGATGGAAGATTACTTGAAAATGAGACTAACACTGAATTTCTTCTGAAACAGTACAATTTATTTGGGGAAAAATAGAAGACTTGGAGAACAAATCTAGAAGGAATAACATCAGAATGTACGGGATTCCTGAAGAAGTATAGGGAGACAATATGATTCATTTCCTTAATACCTGGCTGCCCAGAACTTTGAACCTGCCTGAAGCTTTTTCCTTCGGCATTGAAAGTGCACATAGATCTAACTCATCAAAAAAAACAAAAAAAAAAAAACACCTTCACCAAGGTCAGTGATCGTAAGATTTTTCTCAAGTCAAGATAAGGATTTAGTCTTAAAGCTGCATGGACTAATTATCCATGTTAAAATGAAAGAAACTACAGTAATATTTGACAATGACTGTTCAGCATTAGTGATTTCAAAGAGAAAAGCATCTGTGCCACTTGTTAAAAGCTTAAACACAATAAATATTAAAGCACAAATCTTGTTTACAGCAAAAATAAGGATTCATCTTCCAGAAGGAAAGAAGATTTTTAACACCTTGGAAGATGCAATGGACTTCATACAGAAAAATAAAATCCTAGAAAAAAACAGAATAAATAGACTGGAATATATAGATTTCTTTGAAGAGAAATGCAACAAGAGATGGTTAATAAAAGAGAAAAACAGTAAAAAAAATGTAGGCAAATGAAAATCAATATATTTCATGGTTATGAATTCTTGTTACTTAAAAAAAGTGCTTGAATACTTATGACCAGGTGCTGAATATTGCTTGTTTCAAGATAAAATAATTTCTTTCTTTCTTTCTCTACTTCAAGTGGTTAGTAGTTCCCTTTTTAAAGTGTTAGAGTTTGATTCTTTTAGCTATATATGAAATTAAAGCCACTTATTTCCATTCAGAGTTTATATGGTTAAACTATTCATTTTTATTAAAAGTTAATTAGTATGATACTTATTTTAGATGGCACACTTTTTGATATCTTGGTATAATTGAATAATGTACTATTAAATATACTACAAGGTGCAACAAATGACACTAAAGACGCATATTAAGTTACATTGCGGGTTCTTAAAATGGTCCAGTAATGTGCTACTGATAGTATATTTGACATGCAATACCACCCAGGAAAGACATGCTGTGTTATAAACAAAGTATGGAGTGATATCAAATAATTAGTGTCTTTCACACTTTTACAAGTTAAACCTGGATCACATGTAACTTTCATTCTTTTAATGTAAGTGTATATGATGTCTCCATTAAAAAAATGACAGTCTTTAAATTAAACATCTCATACAAGTAGTGCTTGCTGAATTATTAAATGTTATTTCTTTGAGTGTAGTGGTTTTCTAGTGGTTGGGATACTTTGAGATGTTTTTTTTCATGGTTTGGAGAGGTGTGAGGGATTGTTGTGTGGTGTGAAGGTGATTTGGATTCACATGCAAGTGTTTTTGTGTGAATTGTAACTGATGGACTGTTCATTTTCAACCCCTTATCATGAAAACTAGCTTGAGAACTTACAGTCATGCACACTTTTGTGATGCTGCTGGAGTTCTGAAAATTCTAAGAACTGTCCAGGTTACTTCCTCCTGCAAAAGACAGGGAATTGCATTCTAAACCACTGTCTGTTATTGCATAGTTCTGAATGCTTGCTACTGATAGTATATTTGACACGCAATAGCACCCAGGAAAGTTATGCTGTTTTATAAACAAATTATAAAAAATATAGTTTTACATATATAAAAGTTATTATTGGAATGTTATCAAATAATAAAAATAACATTCACACGTTTACAAGTTAAACCTGGATGACACAGAACTGTCATTCTTTTAATGCAAGTTTATATTCTACATCTCATTTAAAAAATGACAGCCTGCTTTGTATTAACCATGTCATATAAATAGGGCTTGCTGAATCATTAAATGTTATTTCTGCAAATACAATAGCTTATTAGTGGTTAACATACTTTGAATTTTTTTTCTTTTACTATTTTTTAATGACTTGGAAGGGTTTGAGAGATTGGTGTATTTCTGTGTGATTTGTAGCTGATAAACTGTTCATTTGCAAGCCCTTGTTACGATGACCAGCTTGAAGCAGCTTAATTAGAGTCATGAGCACTTTTCTGATGCTGCGGGAGTTCTGAAAATTCTAAGAACTGTCCAGGTTGCTTTTTCCTGACTAAAAGTAAATAATCATAATATTTTGAATCACATGCTAAGATGTCAATGAATACAAGTTAGATAATAAGCAAAAGACAGTGAATTGCATTCCAGACGACTGTCAGTTATTAAAGAGTTCTGAATGCTTGCAGTATACCAAAAGGATACTTTATATACTAGCCTGTAGAATGACAATTTTGATAAAATTAGGATTGTTTCTTTGTTGTTGTCTCTTTTTAGTGATAAAAAACTTACCATCTCAGAACAATCTTAAAAGGGAAGATTTTTCAGATGTTTGTTCAGTTACTATTAGGCATAACATTTATGGAAAAATAAGACTGATTGTAGCAGTAGTACTAGATCAGAGCGTATCAAATATATATGTGTAAATGTAGAAAAACACCTCCTAACTCCACCAAGCAAAGCAAATCTACGAAAGCGATGACCAATGCAGGCTGAGAATAATCCAATTTAATATGCCACAAATAACGTAAACACGATTGAATACACAAAAAAAATCATTCACATAAACAGCGTTTTCGTCCACAGGGACTTCATCAGATGTAATGCCATATTAGTTTAAATGAATCATTTTATATAAAATCAACTGAAATAACATCCAATCATAGTTCTTTCACAATATGAACCTACAAATCAACGTTCTAGCTACTACATAATATAAAATTTCATCACTTCCTTTTACAACCATAATTGTTTCATTAATATTACCTAATCAATAAGTTACTAAATAAAACTTTATTATATAAAACTCCCTATATTTGTGATGTTGACATTCTACAATAAAAATTGTAAAACCATTTTTTTGTTGTTTAAAACTTCTGTTTAAAATATACTATTAAATATAAAGTCAAAAAACTACATGTGTAAAACTGTATTTTCTAAATAGGGTAAGGTTGACACCTACTGTCCAAACATGGTAATGCATACTCCTTCACAACTTGGCTGATCTAATTTTCAAAAGTGGCAAAATAGAAATATATTCATTTAGCCCTGGTTTCTTATTTGCCTCCAAAGCCACTTGCCACCATAATTCTTTATAGGCAATATATTCCTCCCAAAGGCCTCCTCTTATATTCCTTTTTATTTGGTCTAGGACAAAGAACAAAAATTTGGCTCCTGTACAAGTCCTTGTGTGCCTGTATAATGCATTTGTGTCTTTTTCTTTTTTGACATCATACATGTGTTCGTAAATACGCCTCTTTAGAGTCCTTTCTGTCTTTCCTATGCAGAATGACTCACACTCCATGCAAATAGCCAAATACACAAGTCCTATAGAATCACAATTGTAGTACCCTTTACTTTTTATACTTCTTCCCCTACTTGTCAAGTAAACATTGTCTCTATTAATAATGTGCTCACATTGTTTGCATTTACCACATTTAAAGGTTCCCACCCTAACCCTATTACCTAGTTGGCTTCTTTTATTACTACAATTATTATTTTCCAAAATTCCTTTTATATTTATTGGGTTTTTAAATATCACTCTTGGTGTCACTTGGGGTAGTCCTTCCAAGTCGGTGAGGGCCATAAATCTTTCCCATTCTCTCTGGAATACAAATTTTATATTTTTATTCAATAAATTGTATTCCATAATCAAAGATTTTTGAAAATTTCCTACTTTTTCCTCTTCTATCTTACTATGTTCACTAGTTATACCAAAAATAGGTTGAAATCTTCCTTTTCTTCCCTCTTCCACTTCGGATCTAATATTTCTAATAAATACTAAAGGATATTCTCTGTCGAAACATTCCTTCCAATAACTCACATTCCACTTTGAATTTTCCTTCATTATTTGTCATCCTGGACCCCCTCACAAATTGCCCCTTTACAATGTTTTTTTTGCAATATATTGGGTGGGCACTTTTGTAGTGTAAAAAGGAATTCACATATGTGGGTTTTCTGTATACACATGTTTCAAAACTTTTGTCTTTTTTTGTTATTTCAACATCCAAATATTGAATATTAATTCCAGAATAATTATAAGTAAATTTTTAAGAAGTCAGTAGTTTTAGCTATATATTCAATAAATTCTTCTAATACTTTCTTACCCCCTATCCAAAAAATTATTATATCGTCAAGAAACCTCTTATATAAAGTCCAACACTTGACATAGGCTGACTTCAATACATACTGTTCCTCCCAGTTTGCTAGTACTAAATTAGCAAAGGTAGGTGCACAGGCTGCCCCCATTGATACACCTTGTAGTTGTTGAAAAAATTCTCCATTAAAGGTTAGAAAATTATTTTTCAATACCATATCCATTAAACCTGTGCACACTACCTTTTCTTCTAGAGTTAATACACTGTCCCCAAAAACCTCTTCTTCGAACATTCTTATACCAGCCTCATAAGGTATAGATCCAAATAGGTCAACAATATCAATGGTGACGAAAATCAGCTCTTCATCAAAAAGGCTATTGTTCAACCCTCTCAGTAGATCCCAGGAGTCTTTTAAAATGGCCCCCTTTTGTAACCATATATGCTTAGCCTTTTGATCAACATATTTTGCCAAAGAGTTCGTTTTAGACCCACCCGCTGAGACAATGGGTCTCGGGTCAAAACTCTTTTTGAGAATCAATGGTATGCCAAAATGGCGGTATTATAGGTTTTCAGTTTTCAGAAAGGCGTTTTCATAGTAAACAGATTTTCATTAAACATATCCTCTAAAATATTATCAATGCGTTGATATGCTGTATTAATTTCAATAATAGAAACTTCTCTATACTTCATTTCATTTCTTAATATTTCGTTCATCTTTCCTTCATACAAAATAACGTCCATTACAACCATGCCCCCACCTTTATCGGGTTTCATTACCCTTACATTTTTATTCATTTTTAATTCCTTTAATTTCTCATATTCATGTGGGTTAAGGTTGTAATGAACCGTATTGTATTTAACTCTTTTTTCATACTTCCTAATTTCCTTTTCCATTATAGCTTCAAAGTTCTTCAGCTGATTGTGGACCGGAGGGTTAAAAGTAGATTTCTTAACTAAAAGATTTCCTTTATTATTAATATTCCCTGTTCCCAAATTACTATTGGAACTTATCCCTTCTTTATGATATAACAGTTCCAAGTTCATTTTTCTTAAAAATAGTTTCATATCTATCAGTGTCTGGGTGGAATTACCTTGGGTAAGTGGTATAAATTTAAAACCCTTCTCTAATAGTTTAAAATGCTGTACTTCTAGCACTAAGCTACTAAAATTATAAATAGTAAACCCTTCAAAGGTATTTTTATTGTCATTTACTTCTATTTCAAGTGAATTTTCATTCGGGTGAGGGTCCACTAATAAAATGGTCTCCCCCTCCCCCTTCTCCCCCCTCGTTTCTGAAAATTTCCAAAACCCCTATTGTTTACCCACCTCTCTCCATTATATCTATCCAGGGGTGGAAATTCCACATCATATTCATTGTTAACTCTTTCATTACACTCCTCATTTTCTAAGTAATTCTCTACCACTTTGTTATTTTTATTTTTATTATTATAATAATTTGTATCATTATTATAATACTGATTCCTATAAGGTGGGGGTTTAGGGTAACAAACTTGGTTTTCGTACTCAAGAATGTCCTTCTTAGTTTTCCATCTTCCTATCCACCAATACATTGCATTTATTGTCAACATCATCTTTTAGTTTAAAATATTTTTGTCTTTCCTTTTCTATTTCAAACATTAAGTCATCCTTGATAGCCACGTCAATAGCTTCTATTTGTGTTTGTAGGTTCTCTAAATTCCTGTTATTTTCATCCCTAATCAATTTAACAATGTCCAGGCCACATCTATTAAAAACAACCAACAATTCTTTATGAAAAACGGATCCTACTTGTACATTATTGGGATATTTCCAGGTCCTAAGACCTTTAGGAACAATATCCCTTTTTAAGCATTCATCCAAATATGCATTTTCAATAACAATACTTTTATATTTATAAAAAAGTGTTAAACTATTGCATAAATATAAAAGTATTGTTATTGAAAATGCATATTTGGATGAATGCTTAAAAAGGGATATTGTTCCTAAAGGTCTTAGGGACCGGGAAATATCCCAATACAAGTAGGATCCGCTACAAAGAATTGTTGGTTGTTTTAATAGATGTGGCCTGGACATTGTTAATTTGAGGATGAAAATAACAGGAATTTAGAAGACACAAACACAAATAGAAGCTATTGACGTGGCTATCAAGGATGACTTAATGTTTGAAATAGAAAAGGAAAGACAAAAATATTTTAAACTAAAAGATGATGTTGACAATAAATGCAATGTATTGGTGGATAGGAAAATGGAAAAACTAAGAAGGACATTCTTGAGTACGAAAACCAAGTTTGTTACCAAACCCCCACCTTATAGGAATCAGTATTATAATAATGATACAAATTATTATAATAATAAAAATAAAATAACAAAGTAAATGAGGAGTGTAATGAAAGAGTTAACAATGAATATGATGTGGCCTGGATAGATATAATGGAGAGAGGTGGGGTTTTGGAAATTTTCGGAGAAGGGGAGGGAGACCATTTTATTAGTGGACCCTCACCCGAATGAAAATTCACTTGAAATAGAAGTAAATGACAATAAAAATACCTTTGAAGGGTTTACTATTTATAATTTTAGTAGCTTAGTGCTAGAAGTACAGCATTTTAAACTATTAGAGAAGGGTTTTAAATTTATACCACTTACCCAAGGTAATTCCATAATAGATATGAAACTATTTTAAGAAAATGAACTTGGAACTGTTATATCATAAAGAAGGGATAAGTTCAATAGTAATTTGGGAACAGGGAATATTAATAATAAAGGAAATCTTTAGTTAAGAAATCTACTTTTAACCCTCCGTCCAATCAGCTGAAGAACTGAAGCTATAATGGAAAAGGAAATTAGAAGTATGAAAAGAGTTAAATACAATGCGGTTACAACCTTAACCCACATGAATATGAGAAATTAAAGGAATTAAAATGAATAAAATGTAAGGGTAATGAAACCCGATAAAGGTGGGGCATGGGTTGTAATGGACGTTATTTTGTATGAAGGAAAGATGAACGAAATATTAAGAAATGAAATGAAGTATAGAGAAGTTTCTATTATTGAAATTAATACAGCATATCAACGTGATAATATTTAGAGGATATGTTTAATGAAAATCTGTTTACTATGAAAACGTATGCCTTCTGAAAACTGAAAAACCTATAATACCATTTTTGGCATACCAAAGATTCACAAAAATAGTTTTGATTCCTGAGACCCATTGTCTCAGCGGTGGGTCTAAAATGAACTCTTGGCAAAATATGTTGATCAAAAGGCTAAGCATATGGTTACAAGGGGCCATTTTAAAAGACTCCTGGGATCTACTGAGAGGGTTGAACAATAGCCTTGATTTTGATGAAACCATTGATATTGTTGACCTATTTGGATCTTATGAGGCTGGTATAAGAATGTTCAAGAAGAGGTTTTGGGACAGTGTATTAACTCTAGAAGAAAAGGTAGTGTGCACAGGTTTAATGGATATGGTATTGAAAAATAATTTTCTAACCTTTAATGGAGAATTTTTCAACAACTACAAGGTGTATCAATGGGGCAGCCTGTGCACCTACCTTGTACTAGCAAACTGGGAGGAACAGTATGTATTGAAGTCAGCCTATGTCAAGTGTTGACTTTATAAGAGGTTTCTTGACTATATTTTTTGGATGGGTAAGAAATTATTAGAAGAATTAATTGAAAAGATAGCTAATACTACTGCCTTCTTAAAATTTACTTATAATTATTCTGAAATTAATATTCAATATTTGGGTGTTGAAATAACAAAAAGACAAAAGTTTTGAAACATGTGTATACAGAAAACCCACATATGTGAATTCCTTTTACACTACAAAGTGCCCACCCAATATATTGCAAAAACATTGTAAAGGCAATTTGTGAGGGGGTCCAGGATGACAAATAATGAAGGAAAATTCAAAGTGGAATGTGAGTTATTGGAAGGAATGTTTCTCGACAGAGAATATCCTTTAGTATTTATTAGAAATATTAGATCCGAAGTGGAAGAGGGAAGAAAAGGAAGATTTCAACCTATTTTTGGTATAACTAGTGAACATAGTAAGATAGAAGAGGAAAAAGTAGGAAATTTTCAAAAATCTTTGATTATGGAATACAATTTATTGAATAAAAATATAAAATTTGTATTCCAGAGAGAATGGGAAAGATTTATGGCCCTCACCGACTTGGAAGGACTACCCCAAGTGACACCAAGAGTGATATTTAAAAACCCAATAAATATAAAAGGAATTTTGGAAAATAATAATTGTAGTAATAAAAGAAGCCAACTAGGTAATAGGGTTAGGGTGGGAACCTTTAAATGTGGTAAATGCAAACAATGTGAGCACATTATTAATAGAGACAATGTTTACTTGACAAGTAGGGGAAGAAGTATAAAAAGTAAAGGGTACTACAATTGTGATTCTATAGGACTTGTGTATTTGGCTATTTGCATGGAGTGTGAGTCATTCTACATAGGAAAGACAGAAAGGACTCTAAAGAGGCGTATTTAACACATGTATGATGTCAAAAAAGAAAAAGACACAAATGCATTATACAGGCACACAAGGACTTGTACAGGAGCCAAATTTTTGTTCTTTGTCCTAGACCAAATAAAAAGGAATATAAGAGGAGGCCTTTGGGAGGAATATATTGCCTATAAAGAATTATGGTGGCAAGTGGCTTTGGAGGCAAATAAGAAACCAGGGCTAAATGAATATATTTCTATTTTGCCACTTTGAAAATTAGATCAGCCAAGTTGTGAAGGAGTATGCATTACCATGTTTGGACAGTAGGTGTCAACCTTACCCTATTTAGAAAATACAGTTTTACACATGTAGTTTTTGACTTTATATTTAATAGTATATTTTAAACAGAAGTTTTAAACAACAAAAAATGGTTTTACAATTTTATTGTAGAATGTCAACATCACAAATATAGGGAGTTTTATATAATAAAGTTTTATTTAGTAACTTATTGATTAGGTAATATTAATGAAACAATTATGGTTGTAAAAGGAAGTGATGAAATTTTATATTATGTAGTAGCTAGAACGTTGATTTGTAGGTTCATATTGTGAAAGAACTATGATTGGATGTTATTTCAGTTGGTTTTATATAAAATGATTCATTTAAACTAATATGGCATTACATCTGATGAAGTCCCTGTGGACGAAAACGCTGTTTATGTGAATGATTTTTTTTGTGTATTCAATCGTGTTTACGTTATTTGTGGCATATTAAATTGGATTATTCTCAGCCTGCATTGGTCATCGCTTTCGTAGATATATGTGTAAATATCAATGTTTTATTATAGGATACTCTACACTAGGATTATAGCTAAAATATAAAATCTAGAAATATAGTAATAGTACAGGACATAGTATACAAACAGAAATATCGATCAGAACAAGTAATATGTATATAGTTAAAGAATATAAATGTCTACTAGGGTGGGAAGTTGGAATAGTGATTAAGGTGTTCACCTTATAGGCACTAGGTGGAGGGTTTGATTCTCATATGAAGTAATTTGACTGGGCTTGGAATGACCTACAACGGCAATTAGCCTGGTACTAATTTATGATCCTTTGAACAACTTTACACACAGTAAATAAAAATAGAACAAATATAAAATCATCTCACCTATAAATTAATTAATATGAAAATAACAATGACTTCCTCCCCATAGTACACCAAGAAGATAATGTGAGGTACAGGGAAAGATGCTTGTAGAGATATTCAGTTTGGTCAACTTATACTAAAGATCCTGAACACCTGTTTTTTTCTTATTCATAACAACTCACTGATGGTCTTTTTTAAAAGGAAGCATACTAAAAATGAGACACATGAATATGAATCCAATGCATGAGCTAAGCGTTGTTAGTCTAATGGAGAGTTTGTGAGGTAGTTTGTCTTTTTAAAAAAACTAGGAATGCATTATTCCCTGGTAGAATGTTTTAGGCTTATTTCATTAGGTGATTTTATTTGTTTCAAAAGTTTTGTCCATAGCTGAAGATTTCATATTGTTATATATAAAGTATACAATAAGTTGTGTACATAAATACGCATAATAGATAATACAATTACAACTGCTGAATCCTACACAAATGCACTCTATAAGCACTTACACAAGTGCATGGATCGTGCTATCCCAAACAGAACCAAGACGCTGTCCTCCAAAAAAAGGAAGCCAATCTGGTAGTCCCCTGCCATAAACAAACTGTACAACAGAAGGAAGAAACTGTTGCAAAAGAGAGTAAAATCCCATGAGTGGAGGAGCTCCCTGGTCAGTCTCAGTAAGAAGCTGAGATCCCTTATAAGATTCTCCAAAGCTAGCTATGAAAACAAAATCGCCACTAAATCCAAGGACAACCACAAAGCATTCTATAGCTATGTCAAGAATTTAGATGGCAACACCCAGATCTGCTCTGAGTTACAGCACAAAGGCACGAAAATTACAGAACCAACTGATATTGCCAACATCCTGGCAGATCAGTTCAGTGCTAACTTTACCCCCCCCCTCACCCCCTAAAGGGCCCATATTTATACAGGAAGAATGCAGATTCCCTGTAATCACAACTATGCAGGTAAAAGCTGCACTCTCTAAAGCCAAAAATACAGCATCCATGGGACCGGACAACATCCCAGGCTGCGTTTTACACGAACTTCAGAATGAACTGGCTCCCCACTTAAGCCCCATGTTCAATAATAGCCTCGCATTAGGCTTTGTGCCCACTGAATGGCACACAGCAACAGTTATCCCACTCCACAAAGGGGGACCTACCACTGATCCCGGGAACTATCGACCTATTAGCCTGATGAGCCTGGTCTGCAAGGCCATGGAACATATCATCATGGAACTCATAAACAAAAACATTGGTAACCTTCAAACTTTGTATCCCACCCAGTTCGGGTTTGTGAAAGGCAGATCATGCCTCTTGAACCTGATCGACAACTTTGAGGCAGTCACCAAAGCCGTGGATGAGGGTAAGGTGGTTCACACAGCCTGTCTTGACCTCGCCAAGGCTTTCGACACCATCCCCCTTTCTGGAATTATAGCTAAACTAGGTATAAATCCCTACGTCACAAAATGGGTTGCCAACTGGCTCACTGACAGAACCCATACTGTAAAAGTTGCAGACTCCAAATCTGACCTCATGGCAGTGACAAGTGAAGTGCCACAGGGTTCCGTCCTGGGACCTCTCCTGTTTGGTATCTACTTCTCTGAAGTACAGGCTAACACAGATGGTCTCTGGCTGATGAAGTTCGCAGATGACTGCAAATTAGGAGCCATAGTCAAGTCCCCAAATGATGTGGACATCCTACAGAAGGGCCTCATGGAGACAGATGCCTGGTGATTTATACCTAGTTTAGTGAGTTTAGCTATAATTCCAGAATGGGGGATCGTGTCGAAAGCCTTGGCGAGGTCAAGATAGGCTGTGTGAACCACCTTACCCTCGTCTACAGCTTTGGAGACTGCCTCAAAGAAGTCAATCAGGTTCAGGAGGCATGATCTGCCTTTCACAAACCTGAACTCGGTGGGGTCCAGAGTTTGGAGGTTACCAATGTCTTTGTTTATGAATTCCATGATGATACGTTCCAGATAGAATAGTTTGAAATATGTTTTTAGTCTTAAATTGATTTTTTTTTTTTATTATTGCATTTCTTTACTTGCTAGATCCATCCTGTCATTGTTTAAAACATGTATAATGTAATTGCAGCACACTTCCATGCTTTCCCATATTTCCTTAGAGTAAATAATTGGTTACCTGTTATATTCTCGAAAGCCAACAATGTTGAATCTGACATTGCCGACACAAGAATAGCGAAAGTGCAGAACATCGAATGGGTAAACGGAAATCTCCATAAGGGGAGATTTCCGTTTACTTCAATGTAGTGCAGTTTCTGAATTGGTATATTTAAGTAGCGGTGGGTGTGGGGGGGGGTGCAGGGGGGCTTCCCCCCACCTACACCCTTTAGATTTTCTTTTGTTTCATTTATTTTTTCTGAACATTCAAAATTTTAATGGTTCGATCATTAAAGGTCGACCTTTAATGATTCGAACCATTAAACTTTCGATGTTCTAATATAGACCCAAGTAATTAGATTTTAAGTATAGGTTGACAGAAGCAGGGTGTTAGGGTTATTCCCTGACCCTGACATTATCCATTCTAGTTTTCATCCCAGTATTGAATATAATCCAGTGGCAAAAACATAATAATAATGATTACATACAACTTTATACTGATATTTTTAAGTGCAGTCTTGGTATAAAAACAGAAGACTAAAGTATTGGAGGGTAAAGCAAAATGAAATTCACAGTATTGATTTCTTTATAATAGCTCAACTGAATTATTTGGTGGATAGTATTATTCAGAATTAGAGCCACTCAAGAACAGGCATCAAACTGTATAATAAAATGCTTTCATTAGCCATTATTTTAAATCTTGTAATAGAGAGTAAGCTAGTTTATTGAAAAAGGAATTTAATAAATGAATGGATTTTTTTTTATAAAAACGAAATACTAGCCCCCCAGCATTACTGGCTTATCAAAGAGTGTTAAATATTGTAGGAATTTATTATATGGAAATATGGAAATTCATGAATTTCATAATAGGTATTGCTCGAAGATATTCAAAATCTAAGTTTTAAGATAGACCGTGAAACTTGTCTCTTCTCAAATTTGTGGATAAACTTTTAGAAATAAGTTATTGAATTGATTTCATATTCAATGTTAAATCACTGACAACATTGGAAAGGCAGTAGTATATTGCCTTCTAACATTGCTGATATTGGCCAGTTTTACTTACTACTGAATCATTTATTAAAAACACACAAAAAAGCAACTCTTTTTCCTTCAATTGATACATGGCTAGATAACTACCAACTACTTTTAAATGTTTAAAAAATCATGCTATTTTTACCCAGTTCTCTGTCAGCACAGAAACAAACCTTCTGCATCACATCAGCAATTAATACCGCTATTGAAAAAATTTCCAGTACAAAGCTTGTTGATGTCTTAATTGATATAACTTAATTGATGTAACTTAAAATGATCAACACATCATTCAGGCCATCAAGAAAACTCATGAAGAGCTGGGCTTCCTGTACAGGAACAACCCCTTTCTCACTGACTACACTAGGAGTTCTTTAGCAGCATATTATTTTCTCCCTTCACTTCTCTATACAACACCCCATCCTGATTAACCTCCTCTCCACCATAAAACAGTTTACTACAATAAAATAGCTAAGTTTGCATCCAACTTACCAAACTGTTCACACAGCTGCCTAACAATGAAGCACCTACAATGGCTCGAACTAGCTAATTACCTTACCTACTCCCAACTGCTTAGTCCCCACAAAATAATAAACAAACCTGACACCTGCCCATCACTTCAAAACATCCTGAAATGCTACATTCCTCCTAGGAATGTCTACTCACAGAACAAATATCTCCTGACTAGGACCAAGTCACATAACTTCAGGCAGCTCACTTTACTCAACCTATGTTACTAAGCACTCAACCTGTGTTGTTAAGGACTGGAAATTCATCCTACCCACCCTAAAATAAGACAGCATAATCACATGTTGCAAGCACAACCTTAAACAGCATACAACTTCCCCATGGCTATGCTCATGCTCCCATCCTGCTTAACCCACATTTATTTCTGTTTCTCTTACATTGCCGGTAATTCTACCAATCACTCTGACTCCTTCACCTTTCTTATCCCTGTCAGTTTCATTCCCACTACTGCTGTTCCAGCTGACCAATATCTGTAATCCTGTCCTACTAATACCCCTTCCTTACCTACATCATTATCCTACTTACTACTGTTATTTCAACCTCTCTACTATCAGAACTTTTTCTACTTATGCTTTTCATGATTATTTCTGCTTATACCCTTCCTCCTCCTCTATTTTCTGCTCCTGCTGTCATGACATACTACCTCATTAATGTTGATACACATAGTTTCACTATATGTATATTGTCATTGCTCTTGTATCTCCAGCTATTACATGTTAATATGTCTTTGACTTATGTAAAATAATATAACTTCTAATGTATATGATGCATGTCTTTACTGTTTATCTCAATAGTACATGCAAAGTAATGCTTAACATGTTTAATTTTTATTGTTGTTCATTGTAAATATGTATTTTATCTGGAGAGTTTCTTCCCAAGCCTCTCCTGAAAATGGAACTTGTGCCCATTCGGACTTTTCAAGTAGACAAAAGACAGATCTGAAGTTGTTGTTTTCATTTGATCTTCAACCTGTGAGACACGGATTTGGTACGGATCAGACTTGGCAACATTTCTTCAGCATCGGATCCAAGCTCCTCCCCTACCCACAATGCCCCTGTCTCCCTGCTACCCTTAGATGTCATTTGCCGTCAGCATAGTGGTCTGTTAGCTCTGAATTCCTGGTAAGTGAAATATTCTTTCTGGTCTTCCTCTTTCCCTTCTCACTTTTCCTAGTTCTGTACCCTACCTGTCCCTCATTATCAGGCGTTGGTTCTCTTAAAAAAAAAAAAAAAGTCCCCTTTCTTCTTTTCTGCCCTATCCAATTTCCCTGTCCAGTGTGTGCGCGCGCTAGGTTTCCGTTCGCCATGGCTGCAACCCCCCAAGCCAGGCTTTTGGAAATGCACAGTGTGTGACCATAAGCTCCCCCCTTCTGATGGCCACACTCTGTGTGTAATTTGTCTGGGAGTACCACACCTAGACACCTCCTGTTTGATCTGCGTGGGCTTCAACCCCCGTACATTGATCATCAGGAGGAGCAAACTTATCTTGAAAGGCCTCATTCCTCTACCTTCCTCTGAGGCCTCTGCTTCTTCTTCGTCCACCCCAGCCTCTGGGACTCAACCTCCCGCAAGAAGGCTGGGGATGGGGGAGAAGCACCATCACAAGGATAGACCCAGTAAGTGGTCCTCCAACTGTGCTTCTTCAGCTGAGCCCCTGACTAAATCCCGCCCGGCCCCCATCCCGGGTCCCCTTCGCTCCACTCGCCTTGTTTCTCGCCAGAGGTCTCCTGGGGTCAAGCTTCCTTATCGGCTTCTGCTTGGTGCCTCTTTAGGCCCGTATATGTAGTTACACTGTAAAGGCCCATAGTCTTTCTGAAGCCAAGGTGGACAGGACAATGTGGAAATTCATCCGGACCCAGATCCAAGAGGGAGTCATGCCTGCCTCCTCCCCCTCCAGGACTGGGAGCATGCAGTCCGCCTTTCTTCCCATTGCTCCTTTTTCGATCCAACCCCTGGCTTCGGAATCTTTGGATCCATGGCTTCTTGGCGTTGAGGGATTGGTGCCGATGGTACCAGGTACCTCAATGCCAGCCATTGCCCTGAGTGGCTTGGCTCCGATCAATTCAGAGCCGTAGTCTCAGCACCGGATCTGAGGGGATGGTGTCAGCTCTGAGGTTTTCTGAGTCTCGGTGTTTGGAGGCTCGGCTCCGGCTCCCCCCATTGACTCAGAGGGTTATGAATCTTGTACTCCTCCCCACTTTGGGGATTCACTCTCCCTCTGCCTTTGATGTGGTGGAGAGGGTGCTCTCGAATCCCTCAAGACCCTTGATGTTATCCTCCTTGTAGTCTGTCCTGGCGCGCACTGTTTCTGGTCTGGAATCTGCTATCCTGCCCCCTCAGGGGCAGCTTGTTGCCTCTCCGCCCCAGGGAGTTATCCCCTGGGAATGGCGAGAAGTTTCCGAGTCCTCCCCAGACGGGAGCTTGGGAGTCGATCACAGATGATCATTGGGTGTTGCAAATTATATCCAGAGGATAGTCATTCCACTTCTTTCAACAGTCTTACCCAAGCACTTCCCGCACATTCCACCTGTGCATCGAGAGGAGGCAGCAGTGGAAATTTCCAAGCTGCTTGAAAAACAAGTCATCCAGCCTGTCCCCCCAGACCAATCTGGATCAGGCATCTATTCCAGGTTCTTTCTGGTGCCAAAGCAGATGGAGGAGTTAAGACCCATTCTGGATCTTTCAACGCTAAACCTGCCAGTTGCCAAGACAAAATTCCGGATGGTCAATCTCCAATCCATTCTGCCCTTTCTGCAGAGAAACATCTGTAGGTGCTCGGTGGACTTCGAGGATGCATACTGCCATATCAGAATGGACAGGCACTCACTGAGGTTCCTCCACTTCCGGCTGGGAGCCAATCATTACCAGTTCAGAGCGCTCCCCTTTGGTCTCACTTCCACCCCCAGGATATTCACGAAAGTGAAGGCAGTGGTGGCAACTGACCTGTGGCTGCAGGGGTTCTAGGTCTTCCTCTACCCGGATGATTGGCTGCTTTCTGCTCCCTCCAGGCATTAACTCTGTCAAGCGAGGGGTCTCCTTCTCCAGACCACCCACCAGCTAGGCTTAACAATAAATATTAACAAGTCCCAATTGGATCCAGTTTAAATTCTCGACTTCATCGGGGCTCTGTTAGATACCATACAGACCAAGATTTTCGTAAATTCTGACAGACTTCACTCCCTCAGTCAGTCATGTATTGTACATTGCTCAGGCCCAATATCCCCCTGCAGAGTCAATTCTTCGAGCGTTGGGGTCCAGTGCGACCACCATTGCACTGATCCCCACTGCTCATCTACATATGAGGGTTCTCCAGTGGACCCTAGGGGTTCAGTGGTTCTTGCTAAATCTTCTGTTATCTCATCCAGTTTGTTTATCTCGGGCTTGCAGGGATTCACTTCTCTGGTGGCTTCAGTCCCCGGATCATCTTCTGGGTCATCCTTGTATCCTTCCCCACCATGACTACGGATGCCTCCCTGCTTCGGAGGGGGGGAATTGCATGGGAAGGACAGTCTAAAGCACGTGGTCTTCCTGGAGACCCATCTGCATATCAACATCCTGGAGATGAGGGCTGTGCTGTTGGCGTTGCAAGCTCTTCATGCCCATCTTCACCAAGTCATGATTGTCATCCAGACAAACATGTCCTTTGTCTGGTACATCAACAAATGGGGGGAGACAGGTCCTACCCCTTTTGTCATGATGCCATGAGATTGTGGGAGTGGGCAATCTCTGGCCGTTTTCTGGTGGCAACGCACATTCCGGGGAGGTCCAACATTCTAGCAGACGGGCTCAGCAGATCTATTCCGATGCCTTACAAGTGGTCTCTGAATTCTTTAGTAGCGGAACAGATCTTTCTAAAGTGGGGTCAGCCTTGCTGGGATCTCTTCGCCTCTCCTTCCAGTGCGAAGTGCAGCAAATTTTACGCTCTGAACCCTTCTCCAGGGGAGTCCCCCAGAGATGCTGTAGTTCATGCTTGGCCCTCTGGTCTTCTCTTTGCTTATCCTCCTCTGATCCCTAAATTCATTCAGAAAGCATGACGGCTGGGTAGCTTAGTAATCCTCATTGCCCCCTTCTGGCCAAGTTTGGTTCCCCTCTCTGTGGTTTCACACTGTGTATCCTCCTTGGACATTAGATCCGGGTCCGGATCTGATCTCGCATCTCTCAGGTATTCACACCCAGATCTAGTCAGTCTGAAGCTCACAGCTTGGCTGCTCCTGTTCCAGTGATAGCTAGGACTCCTGGGCTTTCTTCTCCTGTTAAGAAGATTTTGGTAGTGGCTCACAAATCCTTCACTAGGAAGCTTTATTCAAGTAAGTGGAAATGTTTCTCTGTATGGGCTTCTCAGCATGATTTGGACCCCCTTCACTGCTCCAGTCCCTGCCATTTTGGAATTTTTGGCAGGTACTTTTCACCAGGGTGCCAGTTTTTCTACAGTAAAGGTACAGTTGGCAGTTATCTCCAACTTTCATATAGGAGATAATTTGGCTTCCTTAGCTTCTTTCAAGCTTTGTAAAGCCTTTTTGAAAGGTACCTTTTTACTTAGGCCTCCAATTAAGGACCCTACACCTCCCTGGAATCTTACTCTAGTTCTGCAAGCTTTGGTTCCTTCTTCTTTTCAGCCAGCAGCTTCAGTGGATTTGCAATTCCCGTCTTGGAAGACAGCCTTTCTGGTCGCCATCACTTAGGGTAAAAGGATGTTGGAGATTCAAGCCTTATCTATCAAGACCCCTTTATAAGGTGTTTCACAAAGACAGGGTTTCCTTATGGATGAACCCTTCTTTTCTTCTGAAGGTTGCTTCAGAGTCTAACATCAACCAGGTCATCAATCTCCATTTTCTTTCCGAACTTCCAGAATAAGGGAGAGTATAAATTGCATTTGCTTGATGTTCATAGGCAACTACAATTCTGTTTGCACAGAACAGGGGTCTGCAACCTTCACTATCAAAAGAGCCATTTTGGCCCCTCTCCCACCAAATAAAATTCATCGGGAGCCAAAACACCTATTTGACCCCTAAAATGAAGATAACACAGCATATAAAGTTGTATATATAGTTATCCTAAATATAAAAGAACTAAGTTTATAAGAGCAATATTTAAAATCCATCCCTATTTTTGTTCCTTTGTTGGGATTGCTCGATCGCTCTCAGTGTGTGTGTGTGTGTGTGTGTGTGTGTGTGTGTGTGTGTGTGTGTGTGTGTGTGTGTGTCATACTTCTCAGTCTCGTAGAACAAGAAATGTGGACAAAGCCATGAATATGGGGCATTAAGGCCCAAAAATAGGGACACTTTTTAAATATTGCTCTCTCAAACTTAGAAAGTTGATAGAATAACATATTTTGCATTAGGATGAATTTTCTGAAGGGTATGAAGTCTAAAACAAAAATGTCTATTTTTTCTGACTTCAGCCCTCAATTGTTTCCCACAAAACCACAATTTTATGAGAAATAGATCAAAGATATGAGGCAAAACTCAGGACATTCTGAGAAAGTCTGCACAGTTGAGAGGTGTGTGTGTGTGTGTGTGTGTGTGTGTGTGTGTGTGTGTGTCTGTCTGTGTAGGTATGTATGTATGTTAACAGACACCATGTTATTCTACCAAGTTTCCAAGTTTATAAGCGCAATAGTTAAAGTCCATCCCTATTTTTGTTCCTTTATTTATGGCTCTGTCCAGATTTCTTGTAGTAAGACTTTGAGAGGTATGGAAACCTTTCAGAAGATGCTGCTGCTGCCAGGGGATCGCTTGATTGCTGTGTGTGTGTGGAATGCATGACAACAAAAATCATGTTATTCTGGCAAGTTTCTAAGTTTATAAGAGCAATATTTAAAGTCCATCAGCTGATCGCTGTCAGTGCGTGTGTGTGTTGTGTGGTAGACTGGCCATTATTTTTCAAAGCTACAGGGAGCCACTGCCAAGGGGTGGAAGAGCCACATCTGGCTCCAGAGCCGCAGGTTGCAGTCCCCTGGCATAGAACAAAGTACTTTCTTAAGTCTGATCAGCTTTTTGTTTCCTTTTCTAAGCCTTTCTTAGGTAAACCCATTTCTAATGCAACTATTGCTTGTTGGATCTCTCAGTGCATAGCTTTGGCCTATAAAACCAAAGGTTTATCTCCACCAGGTCATGTCAGTGAGCACCAGATCTGTAGCTACTTCACCAGCCTTTTGGTCTAGGGTTTCTTTAGATGATATTTGCTCTGCAGCTACTTGGGCATCATTACACATGTTTATTTCACATTATAAGTTGGATCTTCTGTCCAGAGGTAGGGCATCCTTTGGCTCCGCCGTGCTACGGAACATCCTTCCATGAGGACCTTCCAGGATCCTTTGGTAGCTGGGGACTCTGTCCCACAGGTTGAAGGTCAAATGAAAGCAATAACTTCAGATAAAAAAAGTTATGTGCTCACCATAACGTTTTATCTGAGTTGTTGCTTTTCATTTATCTTCAACCGTTCCCCCCCCCCGCCTCATTTGGTCTGTGTTGTGGACCAGATGGAAGAGGCTTCTTCTACTCTGGGAGCCTTTGTCTTCCTTATGGTGCTTTTGGATGCTAATGCTAAGATGTTAGGTACATGGTTAGGTTGGGGTGCTACTGGTTGCAGCAAACTCTATCTGAGGGTAGGAGGGAGACAGTGGCATTATGGGTAGGGTAGGAGCTTGGTCCTTGGATCCGATGCTGTAGAAATGCAGCTGAGTCATATCTGTACTGGATACATGTCCCACAGGTTGAAGACAAATGAAAAGCAACAAGTCAGGTGGAACGTTATGGTGAGTGCATAACTTGTTTTTTTTTTTTTCTAATAAAAAACTCCTATTTTAAGTTGGTTATCAACAGTAATCATTATACCTAATGAATCCCATGTGCCATGTGTCAAAGGATTAAGGATAAAGATGCTGTGAAATTTTCATTTAGTGTAACTCTAGAATATAATAGAAATAATTTTAAAGAAAAAAGTAACAAAGGTACTTTCATTGTTCGGGAAAACATAATTTGTTTGTTAGTGTTTTTATGTAGGCTGGGAGTTCTAAGATAACTATAATGTAGTCAGAAGTCTGAGCAAGACCGAGTGCTTTAGTACCTTGATCTTGTATGAGAGTCATACAAGATCCTTTGGCAATTGCATTTTACAACAGAAAATATTACACATAATTTCCTGGAACCTGGAAATGGGTCAGAATCAAAAGACTGCAGTGGATTTTGGTTCCTTATGTAGTGGTCTTGCTATGTAATTAAGCCAAAGGGAAACAAGAACATTTGCTTTTTTTTTTTGCAGTATAACAGTTATAGTACTGGGCAACTTTATGAAGTTTGTATACTTCCACGGTAACACCTCCCAAGCCAAGGAACCAAATGCTGCTTTTAACGTTCTTTATTTAAGACAACACGTTTTCGCCCCTGCTATGCAGTAAGCTTCATCAGAAACATACAAAAAAGGATACAACACATTTTTATATGGTGCTGGTATGATGTAATTTCCTTTCAACGCAATGAATTTAGTAAACCAAGAGGGCAAATAACCTTCTAAGAACAGATGGAGACGTCCTTAACAGGTTAACTGTTTTAAAACAAGTACTATAATATTATATTCAAATATCATAAGCATATATTAAAAAAAATAAAAAAATACTTGTATATTAAAAAACATATATATTACATATTTAAATATATACCACTACCTCTGATAGCTTCTATATCTAAGTACTGAGGAGATATTGCAAGACTCATTTAGGCCAGGGTAAGAGTAGCATCCACCCCAATTTGCCTCTAATTCCCTGGTCTCTAACTACAGTGACAAAGGACCACCTCTAGGACCTAGTTTAACATGCTCAATGCCCATAAATTCAAAACTATGTCCTATATTATGGACAATGTGTTTGGATAAAGCATTATCCATTTTTTTGTTCTTTATTGCATAGAGGTGTTGGTAAATTCGATCCGTAAATCTACGGTCGGTTTTCCCTATATAAAAGCAGGGACAGCAAACACAAAAGGCAGCATAAACAATTGACTTCGTGTTACAGTTAATTTTGGAATGAATGTTATATTTCTTTTTCCTAATAGTAAATGAGTTACCAGTTCTCAAGTATTTACATCTATTACAAGAGCCACAAGGGGAGTTACCCACTTGCCTAGGTGCTAACATGGGAGAAGTGGACCTTTGCAGCAGTTCCTTTAAATTTTTCCCTCTTTTATAAACAACAGAAGGGGATGGACCCAATTTCTGAAGTAACACTGAACTATTATGAATAAAGTACCAGTTTTTTTTGATGATGGCCCAAATAGTACCAATCTCTTTACAAAAAGTAATCACGAGGCTGGTACAAAAATCAATTGGTGTTTGGGGCAAGGAAACACTGATGTTATTAAAACTAAAAGTTTCTGAAGCACCCATAATTGTCGTGTCAGATATCATAGTTGACTCTCGGGTGTTAAAAATTAACAAAGGTTTATAAAAACCAAGAGATCTTTTCATGGTCACCTCGTCGATAAGTTCATCAATTAAAATGTGCGGGTAGCCCCTGTTAACAAACAAATCTCTCAAGAAACCACACTCGATTTCAAATAATTCTAAAGTACTACACATACGCACAGCCCTGACCAACTGACCTTTAACAATAGATCTTTTCTGTTTAGGGGGGTGGTTACTGGAGTAATGGAGAAAGCTATTGCAGTAAGTAGACTTTCTATATATACAAGATGAATAACAATTGTTAGAAACATCCTTCATTAATTTGACATCCAAATAATCAATTTCAATAGAAGAGAATTTGGAGGTGAATTTCAAAAAAGTAGAAGAACCATTCATCAATTTTAAAAAGTCAACTGCATCGCTTTCATTACCGTCAAACAATATAAACACGTCGTCTAAAAAGCGAGTGTAGAATTTGACCTTTTCCTTAAAGTGGGGGTTAGCTCTAAAGAATTCATTTTCCCAGTAGGCGACCACCATGTTAGCTACACTGCCACCACAGGGTGAGCCCATTGCAATACCCTGTTTCTGCAGGTAGTACTGGTTGTCGAAAATGTTAGCTACTAATGAGTTGTCGGGTGCATATAGAAAAATTTAGTGGCTACCTCAGGGACCTGCTCATCGATGGTTTGATTGATACTGACACTTTTAATTTCATCAACATCTCCTCCCCAAAAGTTCCCGTAATGTTTGGCATCCCCAAGATACATAAAGATCTTGTGGATCCACCGATGCGGGCTTTGGTGGATGGTAGATGTTCGGTCACCCATCCTTCTGCGAGGGTCATTGACGGGATTCTTAGGAAATACCTTAAAAGCATTCCTGCCATCTGTAAGGACTCTTGGTCCTTTTTGGAATCTATAAATAACATTGGGTTCGACACATCCTTCAACTTTTTAACGATCGATGTAGTGGACCTATATACGTCCATCCCACATTTGGAGGCAGTTGAATGGGTCGACCTTATGTTAGTCAGCCTTGGTGCCACTAAGGAAGAAATTTCCATTGTTACACAATTACTGGATATCATTCTTTCTTCCAATTTTTTCCTTTTCGACAACCAGTACTACCTGCAGAAACAGGGTATTGCAATGGGCTCACCCTGTGGTGGCAGTGTAGCTAACATGGTGGTCGCCTACTGGGAAAATGAATTCTTTAGAGCTAACCCCCACTTTAAGGAAAAGGTCAGATTCTACACTCGCTTTTTAGACGACGTGTTTATATTGTTTGACGGTAATGAAAGCGATGCAGTTGACTTTTTAAAATTGATGAATGGTTCTTCTACTTTTTTGAAATTCACCTCCAAATTCTCTTCTATTGAAATTGATTATTTGGATGTCAAATTAATGAAGGATGTTTCTAACAATTGTTATTCATCTTGTATATATAGAAAGTCTACTTACTGCAATAGCTTTCTCCATTACTCCAGTAACCACCCCCCTAAACAGAAAAGATCTATTGTTAAAGGTCAGTTGGTCAGGGCTGTGCGTATGTGTAGTACTTTAGAATTATTTGAAATCGAGTGTGGTTTCTTGAGAGATTTGTTTGTTAACAGGGCTACCCACATTTTAATTGATGAACTTATCGAGGTGACCATGAAAAGATCTCTTGGTTTTTATAAACCTTTGTTAATTTTTAACACCCGAGAGTCAACTATGATATCTGACACGACAATTATGGGTGCTTCAGAAACTTTTAGTTTTAATAACATCAGTGTTTCCTTGCCCCAAACACCAATTGATTTTTGTACCAGCCTTGTGATTACTTTTTGTAAAGAGATTGGTACTATTTGGGCCATCATCAAAAAAAACTGGTACTTTATTCATAATAGTTCAGTGTTACTTCAGAAATTGGGTCCATCCCCTTCTGTTGTTTATAAAAGAGGGAAAAATTTAAAGGAACTGCTGCAAAGGTCCACTTCTCCCATGTTAGCACCTAGGCAAGTGGGTAACTCCCCTTGTGGCTCTTGTAATAGATGTAAATACTTGAGAACTGGTAACTCATTTACTATTAGGAAAAAGAAATATAACATTCATTCCAAAATTAACTGTAACACGAAGTCAATTGTTTATGCTGCCTTTTGTGTTTGCTGTCCCTGCTTTTATATAGGGAAAACCGACCGTAGATTTACGGATCGAATTTACCAACACCTCTATGCAATAAAGAACAAAAAAATGGATAATGCTTTATCCAAACATATTGTCCATAATATAGGACATAGTTTTGAATTTATGGGCATTGAGCATGTTAAACTAGGTCCTAGAGGTGGTCCTTTGTCACTTTATTTAGAGACCAGGGAATTAGAGTGGCAAATTGGGGTGGATGCTTACTCTTACCCTGGCCTAAATGAGTCTTGTAATATCTCCTCAGTACTTAGATATAGAAGCTACCAGAGGTAGTTCAATTATGTGTATACTTTTAAGGTATATATTTAAATATATTATATACATGTTTTTTAATATACAAGTATTTTTTATGTTTTTTAATATATGTTTATGATACTTGAACATAATATTATAGTATTTGTTTTAAAACAGTTAACTTGTTAAGGACGTCTCCATCTGTTCTTAGAAGGTTATTTGCCCTCTTGGTTTACTAAATTCATTGCGTTGAAAGGAAATGACATCATACCAGCACTATATATAAAAATGTGTTGTATCCTTGTTTGTATGTTTCTGATGAAGCTTACTGCATAGCAGGGGCGAAAACGTGTTGTCTTAAATAAAGAACGTTAAAAGCAGCATTTGGTTCCTTGGCTTGGGAGGTGTTACCGTGGTTTGTTACTTGTTTCCTGTTTGTTTTTTACAAGTTTGTATACTTGCAATAATAGTGGGCTTGGGTAAAAGGCATCAAAGCATTTTTTTTTAAGTTTCTTTAACTTGTAAACATTTGATATTGTTAGTTTGGAATTGTAAGGCTCTGCCCATTCTTTGGAATCTTCTGTGTTGGGGCAGAACAGACAGAAGGGTCACAGCGAGAGGGTGGGTGGCGTAATATTTAATGCTGATTTTCAATATCATTAGATCTGATGATGTCAGTTTCATTCATTCCTCAGCTGAAGTGTTCCGATCCATCTCAGCTGCTTCTGCCAGATCATTGGATCCAAAACTCTCGAGCTCCTCCCTTTACCCATAATTCCACATCAACCTAATATATCTCAGATGACTGCTGCCATTCAGTTTCAGATGCGGATCCTGTCACTGTCAAGCTTTGAGTGATTTTCAAAACAGCTGCGAGTTACTTTTAAAAAAAAAACTTTATCCTTATTCCTAATTTGACTTTCTACTGCCTCACTTGCCATCTTGCTAGTATCCATTAGCTGATTTCTGTTTTTAACTGCTACCATTTTATCGGTATTTCTCTGTAGTACCATTTTTGGTACATTGTTATCTTAAAATGTTTTCTTAATCATTAGAATATCATTTGAACTACCATTACTGATGGTAGTTCTATTATTTTCCTGTTCTTTTCTTATTTTCTTCTTCTCCAAAAAATGTTTACATAGCCTTAATAATGTTCTTTTTTTTTGTGGACTTTCAGTATGGCTGACAAGCCTACTGTGTTTAAAAAAAGTGCATTTTCTATTGGCATAAAATCCCTTACTGGGATGCCCACAGGGAATGTGTATATTGTTTGGGACCCACTCATTTGGACATGGATTGCACTATTTGTTCTGGGTTCAATTCAAGAGCCCTTACTAATCGAAGAAACAAACTAGTGTTGAAGGGCCTTCTCTCTCCTCCTACTACTACTACTACTACTTCAGTAGCTGGGGCTCAAACTCCCTCTAAAAAACTTAACAAGGGGAAGCCAGACTCGACTGCCAAGGATAAAGACTCGTGCAAAAGATCACTAGCCTGCTCATCCTCATTGGCCCCTTCAACAGAGTGTCCAGCTAAGATGTCAGAAAATTCTGATCCGACCACTTTGGATCTGATTGTTTCTAAACCGAAATCACCCCAGATCTGAACACCTCCGCTCATCTTGGATCCATTTTTTTCTTAGCTCCCTTCACCTTTCTTGGAGGGATCTCCCCATGACCATTCAAGACCTCCTCCTTCACATCTTCTCTTAGGTCTTCCAGAAGCTTATCCAAAGCTGATGTGGATAGGATGATGAGAACATTTCTCAGAGCTCAGATACAGATGAGGTGCTCCTGGCACCTACTCCCACTGGATCTGCAAGCCAACCTTTGTCAATGTTTCCCATGGTCTCCTTCTCCAATCCTACCCATTGTTTTGGAGCCCTCAGATCCATGGGGGGGGGTGTCCTCATCAGGTCCAAAGACAGTCTGTTCTTTGACTCTGGGAACTTCCCTCAGTTGCCTGGTCCCAAGTCTTTCAGAGCAAGGGAGGAGTCTTGGAGCTGAAGCATGGGCACCAGATCTGGTGGGTTGGGATTGACTCAGAAGTTATCTGAGCTCTCTCTCCGCCTCGGGATTCGGCGCTCGACAGCTTGGGTCTGACTCCTTCCTCAGGTAGAGTGCTTGTGGAGTTGCAGGAGCCAATAAGTCTAAGATTATTTGCTCCTTTGCTATCATCTTCTGTTTCCCCCAGGTGCTCTGCTTTTGAGATTGTGGAGTGAGCATTCTCTTTATCTAGAGAAAGAACATCCCTACCCTCTTTGGATTTGTCTTTATTGGCCTGAATGTGTCCATAAAGACTTAAAAAGAAAAAATTAAAAAGTTATGGACATTCATAAAGCCATATAGCTGAAACACTTGATGTCCTTAAGGGGTCATTTGCATGTATCTCATGGGCCTCTATTACAGGAGGTTTAAGGTATGGCACAGTAAAAACTCTATCTTGTTTTTGCCCTCTTTATATCAAACAACTTTACCTCCCACACTTCTCTGATCTGAGACTTGTTCATCCATTTCACTGTGTCAGCCAGCCCAATCAAATCTCCAGTCTGTCCCTCAGGACATCCTCATCTCTTCTGATACTTCCACAGACTGTCCCATTGAGGAAATCCCTCGGAAGAGGATGTGTAAAAAGAGACACCTAGATTCACCTCAATGATATCTCACGGAGGACAACCATTTCGGCGAAGGGGAATGGTCCCCTTTGTCTCCACTTAAAGATGTCTCCTTTGGAGGCATCCTAAACCTGCTAAAACAGAAAGGTAGCTGGTCCTCTGATACCCCCTCCCGGGGGAATCGGTGTTTCTGGAGGCTTTCAGGTCCTGCCCAGCTACTTCTTGAGTGACTCACTGACTGACAAACTCATAGATCTTGTTTCTTGCTGGGTGGGGAAGGAACTGGATACTGTGGAGCTGATTCCTAAACAACCTGATAAAATTTTAAATCCTCCTAAGGACCAGGCACACTGAAGCAACCAAAAACAGCTTGCAGAACAGAGCTCTTCTGTCCACCCCCCCCCCAATTAGGGAGTCCAGGGCCTTGGACAGATTTGGTAAGTGTGTGCATGCTTCAGTGGTCTTTGCACTCCATTCACTGAATTACCTGGCACATTTTTATGAGATTACAAAGAGATTTGACCAAAGGACTTTCCTCATCTCTTTCTGGGTCCATGTCTGCTGAGTAACAAAATAGATTATTCTTGCAACTGGCCACCCTCCAGTCAATATCTGATGTGTCCATGAGGCTGATCTCCCATGCAGATGAAGGTTCCTCATGGGAGGTGGGTTCAGGTATAGCCATTAGGAGACATGCTTGGATGTGACTATGTGATTTTGTGGAGCCCTTTAAGTCTTTGTTCATCAATGCTCCCTTTGATGGCTCTTCCTTATTTGGCCCCGAGATAAAGGACACACACTCCAGATGTGAGCAAGAGGGAAACACCGATCTACCATGGGTGTATGTTTTTCAAATTCTCAAAGATCTTTCTAAAGGACTCAAAGGGGAGGTATAATAATGTAGTTTTGCAAATCCCAGGGTTCTTTTCAAGACTTGTGTGGAGATATTTCCCACAGAGACAGAGGGGAGAACTCAAATGGAAGAGGTCTCTATGGCAGAGGTGTCCCACAGAACCATAGCCTTCCGGGATTCCTTCTTGGACAAGCCCTACCAGTGCTTCTGAAGGGAAGGGCTGACTGTTACCATCTGGAGGCAGTCAAGGGATGTTTGTCTCTGCAGGAAAGAGCCTTGCTATCTATAAAAATGATTCCAGGGTGCATGGAATTATATTCAGAGGTTATATCATGTCACCTTCCCAAAATCCCCCTATAAAAATGAAAAGAATTCCTGATGTTTCACCTAATCAGAGGGAAGCATCAGCATTTAGAAATAGAAATGCTTCTAGAAAAAGAGTCATCCAGGAGGTCCTCCCAGACCAGAGAGGATCCAAGACCTATTCATGATTCTCTTGGTGCCAAAAAAGACAGGAAACTTGAGACCATTTCTGGATCTAAGCAAATTGAAGTAGTTCTTGCAATATTCAAAGTTCTGGATGGTCACGGTTCAGTCCATTTTGCCTCTACTGCAAAAGGACAGTTGGATGCGCTCAGTAGATCTTCAGGATGCATACTATCACGTCAAAATTAATAGGTGCTCCAGAAGATATCTGCACTTCCAGCTGGGAGCCAGTCGTTATCCATTCAGAGCACTGCCCTTTGGTCTCACAGCAGCACTCAGGGTGTTCACCAAATGCATGGCAGTGGTAGCAGCTTACTTGAGACTGCTAGGATTCAGAGTATTTCCATACTTTGACAACTGGCTCCTAACCATCCCAACCAGGCATTAACTCCTGCAAGCAAGGGATTACATGCTGCAGTAGTGATCCATCTAGGCAGCACAGTCAGTTACAACAGATTGCAGCTCACAGCTACACAGAGTCTGGAATTTATAGGTGTTCATCTGAACGCAGATAACCTCTGTTCCTCCTACTTGAATCCAGCCACTGAGATCTAAGGTCAGGAATGTAATTCAGAATTCTTCTCTTCCAACATGACTAATTTTACAAGCTTTGGCAGCTGCTCTCACCTTCATATTTGTGGCCAGGTTTCACTTCAACCCAATGGTCCATTCTTCAACATCCTTTAACCACTCCAGTCAAGATCACGCTGGCATGAAAAATGTACATTTTGTGGGGGATTAATTCAAACAAAATTTCTGAAGGCCATCCATTTGTTCTCCCCCTCCCATGGCCACGGTGACCAAAGTCACCTCCCATGTGGGCAGGGGGCACTACTTGGAAGGACAGTGAAGGTACATGGTCAGCCAAGGAGGCCAAGATGCATAACAATGTCCTTGAAATGAGAAGTTCTCCTAGTGTTGCTGACTTTTTTAGATGTTTTTCCTTCCATGACAATTGCTATTCAGGTGGAAAATATATCAGTAGTCTGATACATCAACAAACAGGGAGGAATCAAGTCTTACCCACTTGGGAGGAATCAAGTCTTACCCACTTTGTCAAGATGCAATGAGAAGTATGGCAGTGGTGATCTCTTCCATTCACTTTCAGTGCATGTCCCAAGGAAAATCAACATGATTGCAGGCAAGCAAAGCAGGTCCACTCTGATGCTTCATGTGTGGTCTTAAAATATCAAAGTAGCAGAGAGAATTGTCTGCCGGTGGGGCCAGCCATGCTGCAGACTATTCACCTCTCCCCTCAGCAACAAAAGCAGTGGGTTCTTTGTCCTAATTTCTACAACAGGGGAGTCACCAACAGATGCTGCAGTTCATGATTGGCTCTCTGGTCTCCTTTATGCTTACCCAACATTACCTCTCGTCCCCAAGTTTCAACAGAAAGCACTCCAGTTGAAAAGCACAAGTTATCATCATTGCTTCCTTTTGGCTTTGTCATATTTGGTTCCTCTTCCTTTGGCCTCACTTTCTACATCTGCTCTGTATACTGGCTTCAGTTCCAGATCTCCTGTCTCACTGACTCATCCACACATAACAGGCCGCAAACTGACTGCATGATTTGTCTAATTCCATTGATTGCTAGATAGCCCAGGCTCTCCTCCCTAGTCCGTCATACTTTGCTGTCTTCTCAGAAAGCTTTTACTAGAAAATTTGCAAAAGTAAATGGAAGAGATTTGTGTACTGGGCCATTAGCAGGGATATGGACCCCCTTTCTGCCCCTGTACTTGTATTTTTAGATTCGATTTTTCAATGAGGGGACTAGTTTTTCTACTATTAACATCCTGTTGGCTGCCATTTCAAACTTCCATGTAGGTGAAAAGAGCCCTACCTTTGCTTCTTCTAAATTATGTAAAACCTTTCTCAAAGGGGCCTTTTTATTTAGACCTCTGTTAAAGGATCCCACCCCTCCTTGAGACTTTACTATTCAGGCCCTGACCCAATCACCCTTTGAACCTTCAGTCAGGTCATTTCTAAAATTGTTGTGTTGGAAAACCATTTATATTGTTGCTATCACATCAGCTAGATAAATAGCTGAACTCCAGGCCCTATCTTCCAAACCTCCATACATGGTTTTCCACAAAGACAGTGTGTCATTGCGGATCAACCCATCTTTTTTTGACTAAGGTAGCTTCTGAATCCAACATTAACTAGTTCATTAACCTTCCAGTTTTCTTTCCAAACTTCTCTAATAAGGACAAATACATGCTCCATCTTCTGGATGTGCATAAACAACTCCATTTTTATCTCCATAGAACCAATAATTTCAAGAAGACTGACCAGTTGTTTGTCTTTTTCTCTCCTAACAAATCGGGCAAGCAAGTTTCCAAAGTTACACTGACCAAATGGTTGATAATTGTATCTCCTCTGTCTATACTGAAAGAGGATTATCTCTGCCCAAGCCTTCTAGAGTTCATTCCATGAAGTCTACGGCTGTCTCCTAAGGCTTTTGGTTCTAGGGCTTCCATAGACTCACCATAATGTTCCATCTATATTGTCCATTTTCATTCTTCCTCAACTTCCCACCCACTTGCCCCCATCCCTTTGCTTCTGGAAAGACTTAAAAGTCTTCTAGGGAACCTTTGTTCCCTATTTGAGCTGCAGCTTTCCTTTCTTTTCTGTATTTATTAACTTCCTATGATCTGGTCCCTTTATATCTAAAGGGCAGCAAACTCTATGTGAAGTATGTTAAATTGGCGGGGCATTATGGGTAAAGGGAGGAGCTTGAGAGTTTTGGATACCAGGATCTGGTAGAAGCAGCTGACTCAGATTAGAGTCTTATATCCGAACTTATCAGTCGTGGAAGAATGAAAACGAACAACACAGATGAAAAGTTATGGTGACTACATAACGTTTTATTGGATGTTGACATGTACATTCATTCCTCGACTGATGGGACAGAGTCCCCAGCTACCCGAATCTTGGGTGGCCCTCATTGAAGGATAATCAGGAGTACCACAGAGCCAAAGGCAGCTATGTTCCTGGAAACTAAGTCCAATGTGTAATAAGCAATAAAAGTGTGAGCATTAGTACAAGTTGCAGCTACACATATATAATCTATGCTTTCATTAATGGTTCAGTTTTTAATTATTTAAACATGAATCTGATCATTTGGATGCTGCATTAAGTTTAACTAAATAAAGAATAAATGTTGACAGTAACATTACATTGGAGGGGTGGTTGTATTATGCTAATACCAAAGGTTATATTAAGACATTCTGTCAAAATTTGATATGAAGTAGCACTTGGATTCCTTGATCTGTGTAATTTAGTCTGAAACAGCATTCCATTGTCTGTCTGATAATATGCATGTGGTATTTGATTTCTGAAAACAAAACTCATCATCATCTTCATTCAAGAAAACAATATATGCTTTAAAGTGGGTATGCAGAGAACCAGTAGTTAAAACCTGTAGTGGAAACTTCAAATGTAACTAATAATATTCTTCTTTTAATGCCCAAATAAGTATCAAAAATGTCAGTGGGAACATTGCCTTACGACTATTTAATACATACAGTTTCTTGTGAGGAAAATTATTTGCTATGTAATACTTAGAAATGATTATTTTCTAAATGTATCACTTGCAGAGGTATAAGAGCCGCGGTGGTGTAGCGGTTAGCGTTGTCGCTTCACAGCAAGAGGCTCTCCCATTCGATTCTCAGCTGGAGCACTTTCTGTGTGGAGTCTGCATGTCCTCCCCGCGGTTGAGTGACATTAGACATATGCAGGTAGGTGCATGCATGAATGGGCTTGCCTTCTTTGAAATTTGGGCATCGGGCTGGCACCGTAAAAATCCACTGCCAATCATTAGCGGACCGGAGTTCCGCTGTGGCGACCCCTAAAAGCCAAAAGACATTACTATCTCTTGCAGAGGTATGTTTTTCTTTTCTAAGTCTTATATAATCAATACCTTAATCTGTTTTTGTCCTAGCTCATTTATGCTTGAAGTGTCTGTTTCATATCGATCCATCGTAGCATACTTTCTGTAAAATCCTTTTTAAAATATTGCTCATGTAGTCCAGTTTCATTTTATCAATTTGTTTTTGCTCAAAACATAGCAAGAAATAAGGGCCTCTAACAACGTAGAGACCTTTCTTATCTGGCTGTATGATGCATTGGGATGTAGCCCTTATTGTGATCCTTGTGTCTAGATTTCGACTAGCAGCTCCAGCTCTTGGAGAAGCCAGACAGGAAGGGAGAGAGCGAACTAAAGAGGCAAGGCATTTTCACCTGTCCTGGAAGTTTGGAAGCCAGCAGAAGCATGTAGTATACATAAGGAAGTCTGATTTGTCCAGTGCAGACTGAAGAACTAGTTTCTGTGCTTGAGGAGTGGGGTGGGGCTGCTTGCTGGCAGCATCCCTTGCAGAGGTGAGAGATGACCAGCACATACAGCCATTTGCACATCTCCCTTCATCTCTGCCAGCCAGTAGTCCACAGGGAATGGAGTAGGGCTATGCAGAAAACAGATGTTCATCGTGTTACCCTGCTGCAGTCATCACACTTGGGTTATCCTGCCATCAGGCGGTCCCGCAGTCGGCCCGAATTCCAAAGTCTTGGTCCGGCGTCGGTTGCTGTCGCTTCTTCCCTGAAGTCAGAGTGCCAGGGGTATATGAGAGGCATCCGACGCCATTTTCTTCAGTCTTTCTTGCCGTGCGGTGCCCGAAGCAGAAGCAGTTCGCAAGTACCGGTTGGCCGACACCTGAGATTTTCGAATCGAGTTTCAGACAGTCTTCAAAGCTTAGTACCCCATTGGGGAACCTTTTCTTGCCTCAGTCCGATGTCAGAAAAAGTTAACAATTGCATTTCTTGTGGGAAGCAAATACCTCATAAGGACTTTCATTCTTTTTGTATACCTTGCCTAGGCCCAGACCACGATGTCACTGGTTGTCAGTTTTGTGCTAGGTTCAATAAGCGAACTATAAAGCGACGCTTTGATTTTGCAAAACACTACTGCGGTAGGAAATTTAATTACACTATGCCATCGGAGCAACCGACTACCGGCGTGCATAAAAACCGCAAAGATAAAGAAAGGCAGCCTAGATCCAAGCCAGACTCCGAGGCCTCGGCTGGGCCAGTCGCCAGTTCTCAGGTTTTCAGTAAGGTGCCTATGCAGCCCCTGGCTACCGCTGAATTGGATCCCCAGACTGCTTTGGATTCTCCAGCAGAGAGTTCTAGGCTGACACAGCCATTTTCTTTAGGCCCTACCGACGACATTGCAGAAGGAGAAGCCGGTGCTGTAGAAACACCTTCGGTTTCTGAAGGTGTCTTCAGACCGACTACTCTCACCATAAAATCTTATGCTAAGTTTAAGACTCCTCTAAAACCAAAAAAGACCACACTTCAGTCTCCAGGTCAAGGCCCTATGCCTAAGAAACAGATGCTTAAAATGGCTGAAGATTTGATTTCTTTGATCAGGGGTTCCCAACCCCCCCCCCCAACAAAAAGGCCTAGATAAGAGGAGGATTATGCCTTCTCTGATCAAGTGTCTGTTTCCTCAGGCTCCTCTGAGGAACAGGATTACTCCTTTTCCCCTTATGAAGATTCTGATGCTGAAGACTCCATTCCCTCAGCTTCTCCCCCTGAAGATTATTCCTTTGGGGAAACCTTACATACCATGAGGGAACATTTCCACTGGGAAGGTCAGGACTACTCCGACTCAAAGAAAAGGCTCCGCGAGTTTCTTTTACTCCCCCAGCACAGACCACTTGCTATCCCCCCAGTTTTAGACATTGTGGATGATGTTTTCTTAGAATCTAGTCTAAATCCAGATTCTCTGCCTCCCGCTCCAGCCAAACCAGATAGATACTATAGGTTCATAGGTTCATACTAGGCTATCTGCCCTAGGGCATTTATAAGCCTAGCCAGAGTGTGTTTGGCTTTCGCCACCCATTTTAAATCAATTTTGCTATGCCTTTTTTTGAGGTTAGTATACTGTGCCTCTAACAGTGACACAGAAGTGATAGCCGGGGTAAACCTACGATCTCCCATCCACTCATCAAGATTCCTCTTGAAGAGAGTCAATGTGGGACTCTGCCTAACCTGGACTGGGATTTTATTCCAGAGTGAAGGGAGCCTCTGGGTTATGAATCTGTCCCTCCAGCATGTCCTATTTATTTCAGTGCTGAGGTTCAAGTCTCTCGAGCACGTAGCTCGATGGGATTTGGATTTTCTGAGGTGCAGCTGTCTTATTTGGGGTTAAAGCAGAGGAGGTTTTAAAGAAAATGGAGGATAAGGCAAAATCTATGCAGAAGTGCCTGACTCACACAAATTCCTATACAAAAGCCCTGTTGCTGATCCAGAGACAATCTCCCAGGGTCCCAAAGGGGCTAAGGCTTCTATGGCTAAAAATCCTGTACCCTCTGAAAGGGACTCCAGAGCACTAGATAGGTGGGGGAAGAAGGTTTACACCTCAGCTACTCTAGCTATGAGAGCACTAAATTGTCAGTTTCACATGCTTAAATACCAGCAATTCCTAATGTCTCAAATAAAGCAAAAGATGGGCACGCACCCTCAACAGTCTGAATTGAAGGAAATGCAGGATCTGTTGCATGCAGTTGAACAGGTGGGCAAACATACTTTACAATGTGGTTTTGATGCATTGGAAGCTTCCTCTAGAGCAGCTGTTACTGGGTCTGTTATACGTAGGCATGCTTGGTTAAAGGAACAATCACTGCCTGATCATGTTAAAGCAAAGTTACTAGATGCACCCTTACAGCAGCCTGTCTTATTTGGGGTTAAAGCAGAGGAGGTTTTAAAGAAAATGGAGGATAAGGCAAAATCTATGCAGATGGTCAAAGATTTCTTACAGGTACAGCCCCCACGCTTCAGCAGAAATTGGCCAACAAAAAGTTGGTCCTTTCCAGCTTCTGACGGACCACAGAGGGGTAAATACAGGTGCCCAAGGGGCAGAGGACAAGCACAAATCCCTTACAAACCTCACCAATGGGGCACTGCAACACAGAAGGGAGGAGAAGACAGGTCCCAAACTACAGAAGGCAAACACAATGACTTAAACCTCAAACTGCAAAGCAAAACTCTCTTGGCAGCTCCCTTGGGAGGAAAATTAGCACTTTTTGCAGACAACTGGCGCATCGTCACAAAGGACAAATGGGTCCTAGACATTATCTCACAAGGATGCAGATTCCATTTCCACACCTTGCCAAGGATAAAAGGAATGCCAAACCTGCCACAAAATCAATGGGCAGAGGCACAAAAACAAATTACAGCTCTCATGGACATGAGAGCCATTCAACTGGTACCTACACAGGAGCAAGGCCAAGGATTTTACTTGAGGCTCTTTCTAGTCCCCAGAAAGGACAATGCTTGGAGACCCATTCTGGACCTTTCAATTTTAAACACCTTCTTGCAAGTACCCAAATTCAAGATGCTAACACTACAGCAGCTTCTTCCCATGTTGGGCAAGAAAGCTTGGCTAGTAACGTTGGACCTCAAGGAGGCATACCTGCATGTCCCTATCAGACAAAATTGCAGAAGATACCTCCGTTTCATTGCAGGTTCAACCCATTACCAATTCTCTGCACTGCCCTTTGGCTTATCTACTGCACCCAGGGTCTTCACAAAATGCCTGGCACCAGTAATTGCATACTGCAGACAGAGGAATTCAAATATACCCATACCTGGACGACTGCCTCATCCAAGCAGAAAGCAAGGACATTCTCTTACAACACCTGGCTTTTGTAAAACATCTTCTAAGTTGCCTAGGGTACACAGTAAATGAAAAGAAATCAAAACTAGTGCCCTCACAAAATATGACATTCCTGGGTGCCAACTTGAATACAATGGCCCCAGATGGCTTATCTGTCGCCAAACAAACTACTACAACTAACTCAATACTTCAGAACAATGGCAACAAAGACCCAACTCCCTGCAAGAAAAATTCTGCAGGCCTTGGGCTTCATGGCATCTTGCATACTACTAATACCATGTGCAAAACTGCATATGAGGAAATTACAATGGTACCTAAAAAGCGTATGGACTCAACACAGCCACAGCTTGGAAACAATGATACCTCTCATTCCCTGCCTTCAACAGGAGTTTCTATGGTGGTCACAGGCATGTCACCTCAACAAGGGTCAGCCTTTCACCTTACCCCCAGCCAGGCAAACTATGACAACAGATGCATCGGACTATGCCTGGGGGCACACATGGCAGGACGGTGCATTCAAGGCATATGGACTGCAGATGAAAGGAATCTGCACATCAATCAAAAAGAAATGCTAGCTGTACAAAATGCTCTGACAGCCTTCAAGGACCTCTTACATCCAGGACAGCTTATCATAAGGACAGACACCACCACAGTAATGTGGTACATAAACAAGCAAGGGGGTACACACTCCTACCCTCTATGCAGGCAAGCAATGACCTTGTGGAACACAGCACTGGCTTATCAAGTTCAATTACAAGCTCAATTCCTGCCAGGAAAAAAGAACACATTGGCAGACGACCTAAGCAGAAACATCATGGATCCCCACGAGTGGAAACTGGATCCACAAGTATTTGCAATGATGACTCAAAAATGGGGGCACCCAGACATAGACCTGTTTGCCAGACCCCAAAACTATCAACTAACAAAATTTTGCACAAGGACTTTTCACCATCAAGCTTGGAAAGTGGGCGCACTCTCATTCAGTTGGA